>NC_134884.1:6581926-6631926 GCF_041734735.1 Babylonia areolata
ACACACACACACACACATGTACAAGGTGTCAGTGATGGCTTTGTAAACAAATCCACACACACACACTCACACATACACACACACACACACACACACACTCACACTCACACTCACACACACATACGTGATGTAACAATAAATGGTTCTTCTGCATGCTAGACGGCCAAGTTCTGCAAACCATACACAGACACACACAGTCACACACAAACACACAGTCACACACAAACACACAGACACACGCACATGCGCACGCATGCATGCACACACACACACACACAGAGGCAGGCACACACACACACACACACACTCTCTCTCTCTCTCTCTGTGTCTGTCTGTCTGTCTCCCTCTTTCTCTCTCTAACACACACAGACACTCACAAACATACACACTCGCACACACATCCGAGATGTAACAATATATGGTCCTCTTTCCTCCAGACGGCACTGCACTGGGCAGCCAAGTTTGGCAAACCGGAGGTGGTGAAGATGCTGGCCAATAAAATCGGCGTCAACGTCAACCAGAGATCGGTGAGCCCTGATTCCTTCTGTACATTTCGCTGTAGTTATATATACATCACTGTTCTTTTATATACATCACTGTTGTTACATATACATCACTGTTGTTTTATGTTTTTATGCACACGTCTGTTGTTGTACACATGGTCACTGTTGTTATGGTCGTCATTTTGGTCATACTCATGACTGTTGTTATACACATGACTGTAGTTTTATGGACTATTACCATATACATAAATGTATTTATTTATTTTATTTATATTTCTTTTTATCACAACAGATTTCTCTGTGTGAAATTCGGGCTGCTCTCCCCAGGAAGAGCGCGTCGCTACACTACAGCGCCACCCATTTTTTTTGGTATTTTTTCCTGCGTGTAGTTTTATTTATTTTTCCTATCGAAGTGGATTTTTCTACAGAATTTTGCCAGGAACAACCCTTTTGTGTTCGTGGGTCTTTTACGTGCGCTGAGTGCATGCTGCACACGGGACCTCGGTTTATCGTCTCATCCGAATGACTAGCGTCCAGACCACCACTCAAGGTCTAGTGGACAGGGAGAAAATATCGGCGGCTGAGGCGTGATTCGAACCAGCGCGCTCAGATTCTCTCGCTCCCTAGGCGGACGCGTTACCTCTAGGCCATCACTCCACTCCAAACTTCACTTATAAATGTTGTTATGTGTATTACTCCAGACCAAGTAATTTTCAAGCGATGATAAAAATAAGGTTAAGCCAGGAAAATGGTCAGCAAAAATTTGTTTCTGGATGGATTATTGTAAAAACTTGGTGCATGTGTGCATGTGCAGAGTGATAACTGAAGCGTGTGTGGCGTGCGAGTTGCATAAATCCGGTTAGTTTGAACTGCAACAAACAAAAGAAAGCAAACGAAACAGAAATGAAATTTAGCGTTCGAGGCAAGTTCCTTGTTCTGTGGTCACTGTGAGTATATACTCGCGAGTCATGAGCGACCTTAGCAGACTTGTCTCTCTTCGTTTATTACTGTTTAAAAAAGAAAAAAAAAAAAGAAGTAAATTTTAGAATTTAAAGTCTCGAGTTATTGAGATGAATTCTGGTTTCTTTTGTTGCATGTTACCATTCGTCTTGTGGTGACAGCATGTGAGTATGATTTTATTCTTTTACAAAGTGATCATGCCAGTGTACATATATTTAGATATGTCTGCACATTAGTATCAGCAACAGCTACATTTTGTTATCAGATGGTTGGATGTTAAAGGCAGTAGTCTGTGTATTATCAGTATTTTGATTCAGTTCACCAAAGATTATATGTATATTTTCATACATATTGTTGAAATACTAAGACTTTTGTTCAGATTATTTCGTATTTGTGTACAAATTATTAAGTTAATTAATGATAAGACTTTAATATAGCTTGATTAGTATTTCTGTATAGATTATTGAGTGAGTGAAACCCCAGCATTTTATGTGGATTATAGAGTAAAATGATAAGACTTTAATATAGCTTATTTTGTATTTCTGCAGAGATTTTTGAGTGAATTACTTAGACTTATATATGGATTATTGTGTGAAATACAAAGACTGTCAAATGGATTATTCAGTAAAATATTAAGACTCTAATATGGATTATAGAGTGAAATACAAAGACTTTTATATTGGTTCTTACGTGAAGTTTCAATACTTTCTAATGGAATATTGAAAAAAAAAAAACCAAAAAAACTAAGCATTGTTATTGATCCTTATGCTTTTTTTTTCTTTTTTGTTTCCATGGCGATCCTCATGCAGGGGGTGAGTTCAGTGTCTGTCTGTCTGTCTGTCTTCTGTGTATGTGTTTGTGTGTGTGGATGTGTGTGTGGGAGAGAGAGATATAGACGGACAGAGACGAGAGAGAGAGTTTGTGTGAGTGTGTCTGTGTATGTCTGCATGTGTGTGTGTATGTGTGTGTGTGCGTGTGTGTGTTTTAAATTTTTTACCAGGTCTGTATGATGCAAATGTCAATTTCTTTTATGTGTTTATTGATTTATTTTATTGTATCATTTTTTTTTCTGATTATTTGAAATGAAGAAATGTTGTTCTGTGGGCATCTGTCACTTTGATGATAAAGCTTGAAATGGTAGTGTTGAATTTCCTGTCAGTTCCACATATTGCCATTACTTATCTGTTTGATTGTTTTTTACTGATTGTAAAACATAAAATTGAATAAAAGAGATTTGTCATCTAAATAAGAAAAGAGAAAAAAAATTCTACATGTTATTTTATTTATTCATATTTTATAAATATTGTTAGCAAAAGGAAAGAAAACTATGTTCAAAAGTCGTAGAATAACCATTATGCAGATTTTTATTTGTCAGAAAACAGAAAATGAAAATATTTCAATCAACCGCCTTGTTGTTTGAAACACATGGTATACAGAAATTTGTCAGCATGTCCGTCCAGTGAAGAGGAATTAATCAGCGATCAGTCAGTTGTCACGACGGGCGCAATAGCCGAGTGGTTAAAGCGTTGGACTGTAAATCTGAGGGTCCCGGGTTCAAATCACGGTGACTGCGCCTGGTGGGTGAAGGGTGGAGATTTTTACGATCTCCCAGGTCAATATATGTGCAGACCTGCTAGTGCCTGAACCCCCTTCGTGTGTATATGCAAGCAGAAGATCAAATACGCACGTTAAAGATCCTGTAATCCATGTCAGCGTTCGGTGGGTTATGGAAACAAGAACATACCCAGCATGCACACCCCCGAAAACGGAGTATGGCTGCCTACATGGCGGGGTGAAAACGGTCATACACGTAAAAGCCCACTCGTGTGCATACGAGTGAACGTGGGAGTTGCAGCCCTCGAACGCAGAAGACGAAGAAGTTAGTCGTCACAGTGAACAGAAATAAGGCAGAAACATCTTTACTGGGACCATGAAATGATGATGTATGTGAACATGTGTGAGTGGGAAAAAATTCTTCTTCTTCTGCGTTCGTGGGCTGCAGCTCCCACGTTCACTCGCATGTACACGAGTGGGCTTTTACGTGCATGACCGTTTTTACCCCGCCATGTAGGCAGTCATACTCTGCTTTCGGAGGTGTGCATGCTGGGTATGTTCTTGCTTCCATAACCCACCGAACGCTGACATGGATTACAGGATCTTTAACGTGCGTATTTGATCTTCTGCATGCGTTTACACACGAAGGGGGTTCAGGCACTAGCAGGTCTGCACATATGTTGACCTGGGAGATCGTAAAAATCTCCACCCTTTACCCACCAGGCGCCGTCACCGAGATTCGAACCCAGGTCCTTCAGATTGAAAGTCCAACGCTTTAACCTTTCAGCTATTGTGCCTGTCAAACGGGAAAAAATTGTGACCTGACATTGTTCGATGTGTTTTCAGGGGTACACGCCGTTACACCTGGCAGCCATACACGGCCACGAAGAGATCATTGAGCTCCTTGTGACTGTTTACAGTGAGTTTAGGGTCCAAACCAAACCACCCTCCACCCAGTCTACTTGTTTATCGTTTTACCTGTTTCTGTCTATGTACAAATCTTTCTATCTATCTATCTGGAGTGGAGTGATGGCCTAGAGGTAACACATCCGCCTAGGAAGCGAGAGAATCCTTGTGACTGTTTACAGTGAGTTTAGGGTCCTTCTTCTTCTTCTTCTTCTGCGTTCGTGGGCTGCAACTCCCACGTTCACTCGTATATACACGAGTGGGCTTTAACGTGTATGATCGTTTTTACCCCGCCATGTAGGCAGCCATACTCCGATTTCAGGGGTATTTAGGGTCCAAACCAAACCATCCTCCACCAGTCTACTTGTTTATCGTTTTACCTGTTTCTGTCTGTCTATGTACAAATCTTTCTATCTATCTATCTGGAGTGGAGTGATGGCCTAGAGGTAACACGTCCGCCTAGGAAGCGAGAGAATCTGAGCGCACTGGTTCAAATCACGGTATAGTCGCCAATTTTTTCTCCCCCTCCACAAGACCTTGAGTGGTGGTCTGGACGCTAGTTGTTCGGATGAGACGATAAACAAAGGTCCCATGTGCAGCATGCACTTAGCGCACGTAGAAGATCCCATGGCAACAAAAAAGTTGTGTCCCTGGCAAAATTCTGTAGAAAAATTCACTTTGGTAGGAAAAATAAACTGCACACAGGAAAAAAAAAAAAGAAGAAAAAAAAAAGGGGTGTTGCTCTCAGTGTAGCAATGCGCTCTCCCTGGGGAGAGCAGTCTGAATTTTACACAGAAAAATCTGTTGTGACGAAAAAGAGAATACAATACAATACAATACAATACAATCTTTCTTTCAGAATGGATTTTAGGGGTATGGGTAGCTGTGGAAGACTGATGGTCTTTTATAAGGACAGGCGTTTCCATGGTTATCGTTGGCCTTCTGCATGGTCTCTTGCATCTCTGTCTGTCTGTCTGTCTGCCTGTCTCTGTTTCTGTCTCTCATAGGTGTTCGTCTGCCCATATCCCTTCTTGCCAGTTTCCCTGGCTGCCTCAGTCGCACGCTCCCTCTGTTTACAGCACGTTTACAGTCTTTGCCTGGAAGGTTTCAGACAGACAGGGGTCTTTACAGAGAGGGTCTTTACAGATAGGGGTCTTTACAGACAGGCGTCTTTAGAGACGGGTCGGTCTTTACAGACAAGTGTCTTTACTGAGAGAGGGCTTTACATACAGAGTGCTGTTTTTACAGAGAGAGGTCTTTACAGACAGGGGTCTTTACAGACAGGAGTCATTACAGACAGACGTCATTACAGACAGGGGTCTTTACAGAGAGGCGTCATTACAGACAGGCGTCTTTACATACAGGGGTCTTTACAGAGAGGAGTCATTACAGACAGATGTCGTTATAGACAGGGGTCTTTACAGAGAGGCGTCTTTACAGACAGGGGTCTTTACAGAGAGGAGTCATTACAGACAGGGGTCTTTACAGAGAGGAGTCATTACAGACAGGGGTCTTTACAGAGAGGCGTCTTTACAGAGAGGAGTCATTACAGACAGGGGTCTTTACAGAGAGGAGTCATTACAGACAGACAGACATTACAGACAGGGGTCTTTACAGAGAGGAGTCATTACAGACAGACGTCTTTACTGACAGGGGTCTTTACAGAGAGGAGTCATTACAGACAGGGGTCTTTACAGAGAGGAGTCATTACAGACAGGGGTCTTTACAGAGAGATATCTTCTTGGGGAGGGGTCATCACAGACAGGCATCTTTACAGAGAATGTTCTATAGACGGGGGTGTCTGTTTGCTTGTCTTTGTTTTCTCCCACCAACTTCTTTTCTCTCTCGTTTCTCTGATTCTCTTTCTGTCTTCATGTGTGTGTGTGTATGTTTGTGTGTTGTGTGTGCGTGTGTGTGTGTGTGTGTGTTGTGTTCATGTGTATGTGTTTATGTGTGTGTGTGCGTGTATGTGTCTGTGTTTGTGTGTGTGTGTGTGTGTGTTTGCATGTGTATGTATGTATGTGCTTGTCTATCTTTCTGTCACTGTCACTCTGGTTTGAATCGTCATCTTTGCAAGTGAACTGCAACAAAACAAGTCGTTCATACAATTTACACTTTAAACACAGCTGGTCCTTTTAGTTTGGGTCTGTGTGGTTGTGTGTGTTGAGTTATTAATAATAATAATAATGGATACTTATATAGCACACTATCCAGAAATCTGCTCTAGGTGCTTTACAAAAACGCTTTTGTTAACATAAAACATTACATCTATGTTACATACATACACCAAAATGTGACTACACACACACACACACACACACACACTGCATACATACATTTTAACATACATCTGTATCTAACAGTTATTCATACAATTTGCACTCAAACACAGCTGGTCTTTTTTATTTGGGTGTAAGTGTTATTTTGATATGTGCATTGTGTCATGAAGAAAAGTCTTTTTGAAAAATATAAATAAAAAACAACACTACAGCATCGTCTTTTCCTCACGACAGAGGCGGACGCCAACGTGCGTGACTACAGCGGCAAGAAGGCCAAGCAGTACCTGAAGAACTCTGCCTCATCCCGCGCACAGCGTAAGCCCTTTTTGTCCTTTTGCGGGGCTAGTGGGGACCTGGTTATCACCCCTAGGCAGGGCCCATCCACCCCCAGGGGGCGCAATAGTGGCATCGTGCACCTGTCCATGACAGAGGCCCAGGTTTTCGAAGGATCCACCGTCGTTTGAAACATAAGAAAAAACAACAACAATGACAAACGTTAGGCCCAGGTTTTCGAAGGATCCACCGTCGTTTGAAACATTAGGAAAAAAACAAAAAACAGCAACAAACGTTGGTTGATGTTTGTGTGTGATAGGAGGTGGCTTTGACACTTGCGTGGTTTAAAAACCATGGCTGTCGGAAGGATTTATCAATACTAGTGCAATAGGAAATAGCTTTGATGCTTTGATGATAGAAACTATGGGTAAGAAGTATTGGTACCAGTGCGAAAGAGAATAGCTTTTAATACGATGCTTGCGTGATACAAAATGGCTTGCGTTTTAACATGATGTCCGAATTGGTTTCGAAGAAAGCAGTGATTTTAGAATATTGATAGCTTTTACTACAAAATCTGTGTGACAGAAAACAGCTTAAGTTTTAATGGGGTGTCAGAATAGGTGGGGTAGTTTTTAAAGAAAATTCAAGTGATTTTAGAATATTGACAGATTCTGATATTTGTACATGAGTTATTAGGAATGATTGGAGACTTTTCTTCTGAACTTGGGACAAAAGATATCCAGAAAAAAACCCAGCGGATCTTTAAAATAAAACAAAAAGCAGAATGAAATACACAAGAGTTTTGGAGGATAAGTAAAAGTTGTCACGGGGGCACAGTCATCTTAAGGCTGAAATGTTTAAAGAAACGAGATTCTTTTGAAGAACCGAGAAGCTGACCAGTTTATTGTCTTCTTGCTCTTTTGATGTAGATGGTTGAAAGAGGACTGGAGGTAAAACTAAACTTGGTCACAAAGGCATGGGGGGGGCTGTTGTTTGAGGGACGTGGTGGCGGTCTCCACTCTGGAGGGGAGACGCTCACTCAGTCTGGCTCCGCGACTGAGCCATTATTGTCGTTAGTAGGGGGCTTAGTAGGTGGTGTCCTAAGTACGTTAAATCAGAACAGGCACCACTGAACACCACCGAAGTGACTCAGCAGCAGTGCAGGGTCTCCTCTGGTGTGTGTGGCCTTCTGGCGACCTAACATCGATGGTTCCCTGCGGACTGCCGACGCTGGAACTGTGACGGGTGAACCCGGGTGTGGCCGTGTTTGGGGGGAATCTAAATGAGTGGCATGAGAGTAATGACACTCAAACGTGAAACGGTGCAGATAATGGGGCAGTAAAAAAAAAAAAAAAAAAAAAAAAAAAAAAAACCTTGGTCACAAAGGAACCTCTAGGCCCCGTGTTTTTGATTTGTTTTTTTTTTTCCCCAGAGATACAGATTGTGAGTCATCAAGAAAGAAAGAGGGCATTTATTTCAAGTAGTATGATGAGTGTGAACAAAGTAGATCATTTCAGTTTTTTTGAAGTCATGTTCATAAATGACGATTGTGAAGGAACAATATTATGATCTAAAAAGATGTGAACAAATGAGATTTTATTCTGAACAGAGACTTTCTAAAAGACAGCATAGACCGAATTACACTCAGTCCTTCAAAGGGTATCAATGAAGGAATTACATTGTGTTCTTAAGAGAAGATAGTGAGCAAATCATGTTGTGTTTTAAAAGGTTATATTCATAAAAAAAACAAAACAAACCGTAAATGGATTACAGTAAGTTCGTAGATATTGACAGTTGAAGAATTACATCATGTTTTTCACGATTGTGATAATGAACAAGTTGCTTTATGTTCTCGGGAAGATGAGCGAACGAGTGACATTACGTTCTTAAACATGTGATCACGAGTGACAGATGTCATGTTCATTGAATGATGAAAGTGAAAGAAAAAAAAAAAGTTGTTGTTTGACACTGCATTGCTGTCAGTGTGTTTGACATGGCTTTCTATTATCCGCTGCCGTGAAGGAGAAGAAGGATGCAGCCTTTTTAGATAACACTGTGTACTGTGTTCATGGAGCAAAATGTAGCTTTAGAAAGTGGCTTTACCGCTGTCTTTTCTTTTCTTTTTACCAGTGTGACAGCATATGCAAAAATGTTTTTTTTTTTTTTTTTTTTTCTTTTTTGTGGATAATGAGCATGAGCTTTTCAAGTGAGTCAGAAAAGTGTGTGCTTGTTCTGACAATATCAGCATTGTGTCGTGTGTGTGTGTGTGTGTGTGTGTGTATTCTGACAATGTCAGCATTGCATCCAGTGTATCGTGTGATGATGATGAGGGGGAATTCTGGATTGTTTTCCTCAAACTAAAGCATCAGATTTTGGGGATTTTTTTTTTTTTTCTTTCCTTCAATGCTTATTTGAATCAGTTTGTGTGTGTATACTTGGTTGGTATGCATGTCTGTGGAAGAGATGAACAAAGTTTGTTCTTGTAGCCAGGACAATGGAATTTCTTGTTCCTATTCTACACTGTAAAAAGCAAACATATTTAATCTACTCGGTTGTTTTTTCCGCTTGGGGTGAAGTTCATTGGCAGCCTATGGTAGTTTTAAGTTTGTGAAACATTTTGGAACACTGTAAAGACCAGGGGAAAATATTGTAAATAGTAATTCAACAAGCGAAGAAAAAGAAAGAAAGAAAAAATTAAATTTCACAGAGATTCAAGCAACAATGAAAAAAAATAAATTTTTTTTTGAAAGTTGGCTAAGTCTAGGCTTAGTCAGTCTGCTACAATGGACAAGGGAATAAATCAACTGGTGAACAGGCAAGCATGGTAACATTCAGCATTTTCTGTTGCTGTTTATTGTTGTTGTGTGCCAACGGCCATACCACGTTGAAAACACCGGTTCTCATCCGATCACCGAAGTTAAAGCAACGTCGGGCCCGGTTAGTACTTGGATGGGTGACCGCCTGGGAACACCGGGTGCTGTTGGCATTCCTTTTCTCAAGGCCTGACTAAGCGCGTTGGGTTTACGCTGCTGGTCAGGCATCTGCTTGGCAGATGTGGTGTAGCGTGTATGGATTTGTCCGAACGCAGTGACGCCTCCTTGAGCTTCTGAAACTGACACTGTTGTTGAGTGAGGTGAAAGGGATCAGTGACGTCCATTTATGCCATGGACAGGTCAAGGTAGTTGATTATCATTGGGCTTTTTCTCCCTGTTAGGTACTCATCATCCGTGCATTCTTCTCACAGTTACACTGGTAGCATCACCCCCCCACCCCCACCCCACCCCCACCCCCAGCTCACACACCAGTTTATAAAAACAAAAACAAATTATGAACAAAAATGAATCCACCATTCCGTTAGTTATTATATCTTCTTCTTTGTTTTAAAAAAATATGTTATTTTACATTCCATGCGAATTGGAACAACTTTTATGCAGATATTTTTAAAACATGTATATTTTCACAATTTTCATTAGGGAAAACCATTTCGGGGTATACATAGATATGTGAGAGAGAGAGAGAGAGAGAGTATATGTGAATGTTTTAACTTTTTCAAATTAAGTTTGTTGAAGTCTGCTGGAAAGTAAAACATATTTTTTTTGCTGAAGTGCAGATGATGGACACTGAAATATTTATTATTTATAAAGAGGGATAGGAGTAACTCTGAAAAATGTTAATCATTTGTGAAGTAAGGGGGAGGGAGGGGGGTGCGTGACATGACAAACGTCTATCATTTGTAAAGTGAGAGGGACAGGTGTAATATTGAGGAAATGTTTATCATTTGTAAAGTGATACGTTCGGATGTAACATTGAGAAATGTTTATTATTTGTTAACTGAGAGGGACATTTGTAACATTGAGAAGTGTAAAACATTTGTAAAGTGAGGGGGGCAGTTGTAGTGTTGAGAAATGCTTATCATTTTTAAGTGACAGGGACAGTGAGAAATGTTTATTAGGTGTAAAGTGATAGTTTCAGGTGTAACGTTGAGAAACATTTATCAGTTGTGAAGCGAGAGGTACAGTTTGCATGAAAAAGGACCAGACATCAGAATGATAACAGCTTGGTCCTGGTGGTAGAATTTTTTTTTTTTTTTTTTTTTTTTTTTTTTTCCTTTTTGGCAAACTGAATCTTGTGGTACATTCTGAAGCAATGAAACAATGAATTGGACAGATTTACATCAAAAAGTATTTTTAAAACATAACCTTTCCCTAACTCTCTTGTGGTTGGCCACAGTTCAGTTTTCTTTTTCTTTTTCTTTTTTTTACTTTTTTTTTTTTTTTTGAAGATATAAATAAATAAATACATATACTGGGAAAAGAGAAAAGACAAATCTGACAAAAACATAGTAACAATAGGAAAATAAAACAAAAACAAACAACAACATTAAAAAAAGTGGTAGAATTATCAGCCCATCATACATCTGAAACGTTTGACATCAGCTGTCAGGAAATTTGTTGGAAGAGGAACCGGTCAGACAGGTTGTGTCCGTCGGCATTGTTTCAAGAGAAAAAGGGCTGTTCTGTCCTGTCTTGTCTTTCAGGTTTGCTGGATAGTCCGCAGAGAGGCGTATCAACGTCAGTTTTTCTTCAGTCGATGTGAAACAACTTTTCTTCTGGTTTTTTTTTTTTTTTTTTTTTAGCTTTCTTTACACATTTTTTTTTTTTTTTCACATATGTGCCTGGAAAGGTGTGAACTAAGCACCGGATGTGACCGGATTTTTTTTTGATTTTTTTTTTTTTTTATCTATTAATTTTTTTTTATATTGAAACTAACAATTATGCAATTTGTTTGGTCACAGATATAGGCTGAACTGGTTTGGGTTTTTTTTTTTTGTGGTTTTTTTTGGTCTTCATTTGGGTATAATGGGTATATATCGTATATATATTTTTCTTTCAGATTCATCCCCCCACCTCGCTCCCCCCCCCCCTCCCCCCCTCGTTTTCTGGTTTGATAGACACTGAGACAGGTGGTCTGGTGTAGGTCTGTTTGTTGTTCTGTGATTGGACCTTCTTCTTCTTCTTCTGCGTTCGTGGGCTGCAACTCCCACGTTCACTCGTATGTACGCGAGTGGGCTTTTACGTGTATGACCGTTTTTACCCCCCGCCATGTAGGCAGCCATACTCCGCTTTCGGGGGTGTGCATGCTGGGTATGTTCTTGCTTCCATAACCCCACCGAACGCTGACATGGATTACAGGATCTTTAACGTGCGTATTTGATTTTCTGCTTGCGTATACACATGAAGGGGGTTCAGGCACTAGCAGGTCTGCACATATGTTGACCTGGGAGATCGGGAAAAATGTGATTGGATGTACCAGGAGCTCAGTGAACCATTTTGGTCATGACGCTCAAAATGCTCCCTCGTAAAGTGCCGTGTTGTCAGATATATTTTATTCGTCTTCTTTTTCTGTCCATTCTGTCTTTCTTTCTGTATTTTTTTTTCTCCGTCTTTCTTTCTATATTTCTTTATTTATTTCTTCGTTTGTTTCGATTTATTCAGTCGAGATTTTGTTGTTTAACCCTTTCACCGCCAAGCTCGCATTTATGCACAGGCGTGGGGTAGAGGACCCGTGTCACTGAGAGGTGACCATTCATTGGTCTGTTATCCATGAACCTACTGCTCTTAAATGTTCGGTGGTAGGACAGGCCATACTTTCTATATATCGCAGGGGGAATCCCCAGCTATTCTTAGCCACTGTCTTTTCTGTGTTTATTATACCACAAGGGAATTTTGTACTCTAAATCGACTGGCGGTGAAAGGGTTAAATGCCATATTTATTTGTTTATTTATGTATCCATTCGTTTAATTGTTTGTCTGTCTGTTTGTTTATTCATTTATATTTTTATCTGTACGTTTCATTTGATAGGTTTTATTGTGGACCAGCAGTTTTGGATAGTCATGGTGTTTAGTAACTCCTGAGTTAGGGTTTTCTCCCCTTCCTCCAGTCCCCCTCCTTTTGTGTGTGTGTGTGTGTGTACAAGTGCATTGTTTAGATAAGTGAATAATTGTTTACACGTGTGTACCCGTTTCTTTCAGGTCTTGAAGTGAAATGCTTTGACCCTGTGGTCTGAGCTTCAGGCAACGGTTTCACCTTATTTTCGTTTTGTTTTTTTTTTGTTTAGATAAATCATATTTATATTTCTCAAGAAAATTTTCTCTTTTAGAACAAAAATCTCCTCTTATACCCTTGTAAAACCTCAAATTTTGTCTTGAAGAATTCTGTTCTGCTCTAAACTGTGATATCCGCTTTCCTCCAGATATGTGTTTATTTTTTTGCAAAAGCCATATTTGTTGTAGAAAAATTTGGGAAATCGGTAACCATTAATCATTATGGCTGCATATCATGTGTTACAAAACTACACACACACACACACACACACACACACACACACACACACACACACACACACACACACACACACACACACACGCATGCACACACACACACACGCACACACACACAGCAAACATCTATAAATGGTGTTAAAAAAGAAGTTTGAAGACTGAAATTTCTGTCTTGATAGTTGACACAGAAATTTATATCATTGTAGATGCACCTCTTGATGTCAGTGAAAAAATAAAATGAAAAAAAAAAGAGCACTACCCCTCCAAAAAAAAAAAAAAAAAAAAAAAAAAAGAAAAAAAAAAAAAAAAAAAAAAAAAGAATAAATTATTTAATTGGTTAATTAATTAATCAGTTAATGAAAAAAGAAGAAGAAATAGAATGAAAAAAAAAATTTTAAAGAGCAGGAAAGAGCATGACCTCCATTGTACACAAGTCAGAATCTAATCCCTGACTCGGAGGACATTTTTTCGACCAAGAAAGAGATGGAAATAAAAAGCAGCTTACAGACTCTGCATTTGGCGATGTCTCACTCTATCCGTGCCCTTGTTATACCCTTCTTTCTGAGTTTCTTCTTTTTATATTTTTTTTCTCCCTCTTTTTGTCCTCCTTTCATTTTTTCTCTTCCATTTTTCCTTCCTTCCTTCCTTTCTTTCTTCCTCCCATTTTCTCTTTTGTCATCACAAATTTCAAATATATATAAATATATATTTCTTTGTTTCATTTGTATTCCAGTCTAACTGCCCGGGGACAAGCCGTTTGTATTTATAGTAGGAGAAGTTACTCGTGAGGTATGTGTCGTCATTTGGCCGTGCTGTAAAATGGCTCCCTGGACTTTGCACATAGTAACGGAGACTTGGTGGGACTTTGTGTGTTTTACCGCTGTCGTTTGGGAACCTTGGCACTTAGAGATTTTTTGTTATAATGACACAAAACACTTAGACACCGGTATATATGTGTATTTGGCTCTGTGGATTGGTAACCTAGTCATGAGGTTAGGTTGGTGTAAATTGCACACAAAGTATGAGACATCATGACATGTTTGTCATGTCATGAAGGAACCTTGGCATCGTGTCTGTTGTTTTAATGATGCAAAATACCAAGACACCTTGATGGATAATTGGCACCGTGGTTAGCTGACCTGGACGTAGGATTAGGTTGGTTTGATTGCACATTGTGTTTGAGAAATCATGATGAAATTGTCCTGTCATTAGGCAACCTTGGCACTGAGTCTGTTGTTTTAGTAGCACAAAATTCCAGACACCTTTGGCACCGTGGTTAGGTAACCTGGTCAAATGATTAGGCTGGTTTAATTGCTCACAAACTACAAGATATCATGACATATCTGTTGTGTCGTTAAGGAACCTTGGCACTGAGTCAGTTGTTTTGATGGCAGATGCGTATTTGGCACTGTTGACAGGTAACCCGGTCATATGATTGGGTTGGCTTTAATTGCACACAAAATATGAGACATGATGATGTGTTTGTCGTGTCGTTAAGGGATTGAGTCTGTTTGTCCAGTGACACAAAGTGCTAGACACCATCACATGTGTTTGTTAAGTCATAAGGGAACCTGCACATGATTATGGAGAGGTTGTAATATTTTTATGACACAAAATGCGAGACATTAGTTTTGTCACTATCATTAGGTTACCTTGATGTATGATCAGGTTGTTTTGATTACGCAGAGAAAGCTAGACATCTTGACGTATATCTGTTAGGTCATTAAGGAATCTGGGCACATTAAAAGGTGGTTGTAATGTTTTAACGACACAAAATAGGAGCAAAGAAGAAGTGAAGGGGAGAAAACTGCAACCACAGATTGTCCGAATCAGCGGTGAAAAGTGAAAATGGTGCTGGCACCAAAAGAAAACGTCCTTGAGTGAACTCCACGTGTTTGGTTTCCAGGTTTTTGAAAAGGACGCTGGTTTGAGAGGGGGGGTGTGGGTGAGGGCAGGGCGAGGTTTTGGAGGGATGTGGGGAGGGAGGGGAGGTGATGGTGGTGCAGTAGAGGAGGGTGTGGAAAGGGTGTTGCTTGAAGGTGTGTGGGGGGGAGGGGTGGGGGGTTGAGGGGGATGATCATGGTGTGATAGGGGAGGGTGAAGGTGGGGGAGGCTTGAAGGTGTGTGGGTGGCAGGGGATGTTGTTGGTGTGAGAGTGGAGAGAGGGTAGGGGAGGGGTGTAATTGTGAGGTGATGGTAGTGGGGGGTGGGTGGGCTCAAAGATACACCAAGTGTACAGATTTGCTGTTGGTCTAAGGAAGATGAACGTCACAATATAGGTATGTGGACTGATGGTGTTAACCTGAAGCAAAGCATGCAGAGAAAGGCTTTGTCTGGGGCTTATTTATAATAACTTTGCCATTACTTTGTTCCTTGTCTGTCTTTTTTTTTTTTTTCTATTCTTTTCCTTTCTTCTTTCTCTACTTCTCTACTTCTGCCATCCTCTTGCTGAAATTATTATGTATATAGTCTTTTGTAATTCAAGTACTTTCTCCCTGTCCCCCCCCCCCCCCTTTTTTTTCTCTTTTTTTTTTTCCAGTCAATATCTGTCACTCTATTGCTGATGTTGTTATGTATATAGTATTTATAATCCAAATACTTTTCTTGTTATTATGTATATAGTATTTATAATCCTTTTTTTTTTTTTTTTTTTTTTTACTTTTCATAACTTCATATACATTTCTTTTCCCTATGTACCTGCTCAGATTTTTTTGAGGTTGCTTTTTTTTTTTCTCTCTCTAGTGAGTGTATAACGACATTTCTGTGTTCCATCTTACTCAGGGCACAGAAGTACCGGGATTTATACATTTCCATGTTTTTCCTCCCTTGTTTTATAGATTCTTCCATGCTATATTTCAAGTTTTGATTTAGGTTCTGTTTTCTTTTTTTTTGTTTTTTTCATCTTAGAAATAGAGTAGGTCGTATCATGTATTTATATTTTCAACGATTTCATGCTTTTAAGTGCATTCATTGTAACTTTTAAGGTCACAAAAATATGTGGTTTTATGTGCAAGGATTCTGTGTTTTAAGCGTTCTTTGTTGATTTTAAGGTCACAGAAATATGTATTTGATGTTCAAGGATTCTTTGTTTGAAACAATCTTTCTAATTTTTAAGTTCACAAACAGAGTGTGGTTTTATGTGCAAGCATTCTGCGTTTAAAACGTTCTTCATAAGTTTTAATGTCTAAGAGTATGCTATTTCATGCGCAAGAATTTTTTGGTGTTTTTAGCATTCCTCGTGTCTTTTTTTAAGTTCACAAAAATTATTTTATTTTACGTGTGAGGATTCTTTTGCTTTATTAAAGTACACTTGATAATGTGAAAAAAGTGAATGGTAGTTTTGTTGTTGTTTTATTTTATTTTATTTTATTTTAATTATTTATTTTTTTTTTTTTTACAGTGCTAATGTGTGTGTGTGTGTGTGTGTTGGAGCTCATGTACGTTTATATGTATTTGACTGTGCTTTCATATCTGTGAAACTGCATGTTTGGTGCATATCTGTTATGCATGTGTGGGTGTATGTGTGACTGTGTGTCTTCATGTTTTACATTTATTTGCTTATTTATCATCATTGTTGTCTTATTTATCTATTTATTTATTTATTATTTATTATTATTATTTTATTATCATTATCATTACTACAACCTTTTTTTTTTCATAATTATTATTTATTTATTTATTTATGTAAGCTTATCTATTATTTATTCACCTTTTTTTTTTTTTCTCAAGGCCTGACTAAGCGCGTTGGGTTACGCTGCTGGTCAGGCATCTGCTTGGCAGATGTGGTGTAGCGTATATGGATTTGTCCGAACGCAGTGACGCCTCCTTGAGCTACTGAAACTGAAACTGAAACTGATAGTGCTTGCTGACCTGTGTAAATAATGCCAGTTGTGACTGTGCTTGGGTTATTGATGCCGCTGTTGTGAGATGCAAGGGTCTCTGAGTACAGCCCATCATTTATTGTTATTTATTTTACCTGCTGTGGTGTGCCTTCCACCCAATCTTTCATTATTTCCCTTTTTGTTCTTCTTCAAATTCTTCTTCTTCTGCTTTTTCTTCTTCTTCTTCTTCTTCTTCCTCCTCCACCGTTTGGGCACCAATGATGACCTGGCAACCAAGTCTTTCCATTTCTCCCAGTTTGATTGTACAGTAGTGTATTTCAGTTTGGTCTGTATTAACAATTTTTTTTTTTTGTTCATTTATTTTATTTTAATTTTTCTTACAATACCTAGACCAGAGTGTTGGGGTTTATGAATTGGGTAAGGCATCTGCATCTTTTTTTTTCTTTCTTTTTATTTTATTAATTTTTTTTTTTTTTTCTTAAAGCAGCTGTAGTGTAGCCTGTATGGATCAAGTTATACCCTTCACACACTTCCTTGAAACTGAAAGTGAAAGTGGTTTTTTGTGTGTGTGTGTGTGTGGTGGGCGTATTGCAGCGTTGCCGTGGAGACGACAGTCGTCGGTGTACGGAAGTCTTGCGTTGACTTGCCCCTGTCTTTTCGCCTTGCTGGTTCTAGTGTGATGTTTTGAAGCTATTTAAGCTTGGTTTTTGGGGGGAGAGGCTGTAGGGGTGGGGGTGGGGGGGGGGTGAGTGGGTTACCATGATCGATGGTGATGGTGGCGCTTGCCCTGTTCGATGGTGATGGTTCATCATGCATTTATTTGTCAAGGAGAGAACCTTTCAACTTTTGTGTTGAACGTATGTTGTTGCTGTATCAGGTTGTGGCTTTCTTCTACCCTTCTGGAATAACATGAATTTTTACCATCGTTTTGAAAGAAGGATGGGTTGTTTTTTTGTTGTTGTTTTTTTTCCTCCTGGAAAAAAAAAAAAAAAAAAAAATTCAGCGTTTTGGTTGGATGGAGTTGTTAGGGTTTAGAGTGTGACTGAGAGCTGTGTAAATTGGCTTTGCTTGGAAGATGGGTTTTTTTTGTGTGTGGGGGTTGGTTGTTTTTTTTTCTTTTTCCTGGCCTATAAGGTGCAATGTTTCAGTGGCATTATTCCTACATCGTTCATCCCAGCCAACCCCCTGCCCCCTCCCACCTCCTGCAAATCCCTTACCCCAGTTACAGCCACCACATGTACCCACGCAGAGGTTCGTCTGGGATTTGAAGATTCATTGAAGCTCCTTTGCCTTTCTCTCTCTCTCTGTCCCTCTCTCTCTCTCTCTCTCTCTCCCCCTCCGTCTCTCTCTCTCCCCCTCCCTCTCTCTCTCTCTCTCCCTCTTCCCCCTCTCTCTCCCTCTCCCACTCTCTCTCCCTCTCTCTCTCTCCCTCTCCCTCTCTCTCTCTCTCTCTCCCTCTCCCTCTCTCTCTCTCCCCCTCCGTCTCTCTCTCTCCCTCTCCCTCTCTCTCTCTCCCCCCCTCTGTGATGAAACGTATCAAACATTTTTGTACTGAACTGTGTGCATGCTGGGTATGTTCTAGTTTCCGTAACCCACCAAACGCTAACATGGGATTACAGGATCTTTAATGTGCGTGTTTGATCTTCTTTGTGTGTATATGCACACAAAGGGAGGGTTCAGGCACCAGAAAGTCTTCACATGAGTTGACCTGTGAGATTAAAAAAAAAAAAAAAAAAAAAAAAAAAAAAATCTCCACCCTTTTTACCCACCAGGCGCAGTTAACGAGATTTGAACCTGGGAGACCGTTAGATTGAAAGTACGACGACTTTTACCACTCGGCTCTGGTGGTGCAATTGGTTGGAGGGTGATTCCACCTTGAGGAACTGCCTGTGACTGTTTCCTTTCCTTTAAATTTTTTTTTTTTTATGCCTTTGTTCATTGATTTCATCTTTTATCAGAGGCCTGGAATCAGCTTTTTTTTTCTTTTTTTTTTTTTTTTTTTTTTTTCTACCAAGCTGCTTCTTGCCTGCCGGCCCACCCCCTTTTTTTTTCCCATCTGTTGGGGTTTCATGAATTAATTAATGCTACTTGGTGTTTCTAGATACGGATCTGTTATTTTGGATTATTCCTTGTGTTTTGAGTAGGGTGTCCTTATGCACAAATCCTATCAAGCAGAGAGATATGTGTGACCTTTCTAAAGAGGTAGACTTGTGTCATACTGGCTTGATTGAGTGTGTCGTCAGCTCTGTGTGTGTGTCTGTGTGTTTCTGTGTGTGCGTGCCTTAGAAGGGTGGGGAGTGGGGGATTGTTGTGTTTGTATGTTTGTTTTTGTTTTTTAAGTTTTGTGTTTATCATGACTTTCAGTCGTCCTGAGAGAGGGAGAAAAAAAGTAAAATCTTTCTTCTGAATGGACGGTACATCTGACTTAAATTTTAGTCCTTAAAAAAGAAAGAAAACACCCAAAAATGTGGTGGGTTGTGGAAAACAACTGAGTCACTCCTCATTGATTATCCTTGTTGGTTTATTTGTTCGTTTTTTGTTGTTTGTTCTGTTTTTGAGTTTGTACTGCTGATGCAGTTGATTAGAAATGTCTAGTTCTCCCGTGTCTATGCAAGCGTCTAGTCAGGTAATGGTTTTACGAGATGAAACGAATGTTGTCAGTAGTGGTCGGCTTCAATTTCAAATGATCCATTTGTCATTCTTTGTGAATAATCATGATTTTTATTTATTGGACACATTTTGTAAATGGATATTTCTTTGAATATTATACCTTGTGAACAGCAGTTATACCCTTCATTTTTTATATATATATATCATCCATTGTAAGCTGGTATTTCTTCAGATATTATGCTTTATAGATTATTATTGTAAAACCCTTCATTTATTTATTGTCTTTTGTAAGTTATTGTTTCTTCAAACAAATTACATGCTTATTTAGTCATTGGGTGGCTTGCAACTCCAACATCACAGTTAACAAACAAAAAAATAAAACAAAACAAAGCAAAGCAAAACTCTTTAGTGAGATAAGAAGCGACATACAAGACATACATACAAGAGATGATGCACACACACACACATACACAGACACATTACACACACACACACACACACACACACACACACACACATATATATATGTTCATAGATAGATAAATATTCATATATATATATATGTGAGTGTGTATATGAGATGTGGATTGTTACTGCGCTTGTCACTTTGTGCATTGCTAAACGTTCCAGTGAAATGATAAATGGATTGTTGGCTGTGGCTGAAAGATATTATTAAAGCTCCGTTCTGTGGATGAAGTGTGTATCAGTTTGTGGTTGTGACACTGACTGTCGACAGGCTTCCTGTCGTGTGGTTTGCCCGGTGTGGTCTGGCGTTATAGTCATAGTTTCTTCCTCTTGACTCTCTGTCACTTTGGCTCCCTGTGTGTGTTTGTTCTTTATTCTTTCCCTTCTCTCTCTCTCTCTCTGTCTCTGTCTTCTCTGTCTGTCTGTCTGTCTCTGTCTCTCTCTCTCTCTCACTCCTTTCCACTCACTCTGTCTCAGTTTTTGTTTCTCTCTCTGTTTCCCTCTCTCTCTCTCTCTCGCTCTCTCTCACTTGCTTTCTCTCTGTGTGTTTGTCTGTCTGTCTGTCTGTCTCTCTTCTCGGTCTTTTACTCTCTTCTGTTACATGTGTTCGTCAGAACAGAATATACTGTTGGTTTTTTTGTTTTTTTTGTTTGTTTTTTTTACTCCACATTTGCATACTTAAGGTATTTTTTGCGTTTGATATTTCTTCTTCTTCTTCTTCTGCGTTCGTGGGCTGCAACTCCCACGTTCACTCTCATGTATACGAGTGGGCTTTTACGTGCATGACCGTTTTTACCCCACCATGTAGGCAGCCATACTCCGCTTTTGGGGGTGTGCATGCTGGGTATGTTCTTGCTTCCGTAACCCACCGAACGCTGACATGGATTACAGGATCTTTAACGTGCGCATTTGATATTCTGCATGCGTTTACACACGATGGGGGTTCAGGCATTAGGAGGTCTGCACATATGTTGACCTGGAAGATCGTAAAAATCTCCACCCTTTACCCACCAGGCGCCGTCACCGTGATTCGAACCCGGGACCCTCAGATTTACAGTCCAACGCTTTAACCACTCGGCTATTGCACCCCGTCAGTTTGATATTTCAGTTCTGTGTGCTTTTCATATTGCTGTGTGCGAGATGCGTTTGTAGAGTGTGGCATGATATATATTACCTGCCTTCTGAAAACTCTGCTACGTTAAGTATCTTCTGTGATACTGACTCCTTTTGTTATTTGGTTTTTCTTTCTCTTTTTTTTTTCTTTCTTTTTTTCTTGGTGTGTGTGAGTGTGTGTTTTGTTTGTTTGTTTTGCTTTCTTGTCCATTCTCTTATAGACTGCTTTCTGTTCTGTTTCCTCGTCCAGGACACCATTTGCCCCTTGTAGGGGAGATAAGGGGATTTTTCAGCATAAGTAGTACACCCCTCCCCCCCCCCCGCCACCCCCCCCCCCCCCCCCCCCCCCCCGCCCCCCATATTTCTGTTGCTTCAATTTTTCTATTTTTCTATCACTCACTTTCTGCCCCTTTTTTTTTTTTTTTCGTCCTCTCTTGTTCTGTGCCTTGCTGGGCCATTTTCCTGCAATTATTTTCTTTCTAGAAAGCCTTGAATATATATATATATATATATTTTTTTTTTTTTTTTTAAATATTTTTTTGATTTTGTTTTTCACTGGTTTCGATAATTGGGCATTCTTATTGTGTGTTTTTTGTTTGTTTGTTTGTTTGTTTTGCCTGGGTTATGTGAATGTGTCTGTTGGCAGGTTTTTTGTTTTTTTGATTTTGTTTTTTGTATGCCTGTTGTATATAATTTTGTGTATTGCATATTTTTTTGTGTCTTTGCTCCGGTTGGTTTTTATTTGTTTGTTTTTTGTTGTGTTTTTTTTGTTTTGTTCTGGGGGGGTTTGGGGGGGGGGGGGTTGTTGTTGTTGTTTTGTAATCCTCAGGCAAGAAATTGACAGAATGGTCCTTATCAGAGGCATTTCCCAGGTTTATGTGCATGAATGGGACTGTTTGTTTACCTAATTTTCTTTTCCAGATTTTTTATTGTTGTTGATGATGATGATGTCAGCATTGACAGTGTTTTCAGTTTAGATTATGGCCCTTTGTGATTGGCTGGGCTGTAAGCAACAATGATAAATAAGTATATGATATCTTTTTTTTTTCCAATAATTATGCCCTACAGAACTCCACGAATGTTAGGCTTTTTGGGGGTTAGTTTTTTTTTTATTTGTTTTTTGTTGTTGATGTTTTGTACATATAACCATGTATGTATATGCATATACATATATCACACACATACACCAGCCCAGTGTACATGTCTTGCACACACACACATGCGCGTGTGCGCGCGCACACACACAAACACACACACACACACACACACGTGCACATTCAGACACTGTACACACACACATGCACACACACACACGCACGCATGCACACACGTATGCGCACACGCACAAACACACACACATGCATAAACATGCACACACACACACACGCGCACAAACACACACACACACACACATGTGTGCACACTCACTGTACACACACACATGCACACACACGCGCGCGCGCGCATGCACGCGCACGCGCACACTAACACACACACACACGCACACACACGCACGCACGCGTGCGCGCACTAACACAAACACACATGCAAACACACTGTCACACACACACACACACACACACATGACTTCTGTGCAGTATACACAGATTAATACTGTGGGAAATACATTTGAACACAAACCTATCTGTTGCTCACTCTCTCACTTGCTGTCTCTCTCCCTTCACTCTCTGTCTCTCACTCTCTCTCTCACTCTCTCCCTCTCTCTCTCTCTCACTCTTTCCCTTCACTCTCTCCCTCTCTCTCTCTCCCTTCACTCTCTCCCTCTCTCTCTCTCACTCTCTCCCTTCACTCTCTCCCTCTCTCTCACTCTCTCCCTTCACTCTCTCTCTCTCACTCTCTCCCTCTCTCTCTCACTCTCTCCCTTCACTCTCTCCCTCTCTCTCAGTCTCTCCCTTCACTCTCTCCCTTCACTCTCTCCCTCTCTCTCAGTCTCTCCCTTCACTCTCTCCCTTCACTCTCTCCCTTCACTCTCTCTCTCTCACTCTCTCCCTCTTTCTCTCACTCTCTCCCTTCACTCTCTCCCTTCACTCTCACTCTCTCCCTCTCTCTCACTCTCTCCCTCTCTCTCCCTTCACTCTCTCTCACTCTCTCCCTTCACTCTCTCTCTCACTCTCTCCCTTCACTCTCTCCCCCTATTTCTCTCTCCCTCTCCCTTCACTCTCTCCCTTCACTCTCTCTCTCACTCTCTCTCTCACTCTCTCTCTCACTCTCTCACTCTCCCTTCACTCTCTCCCTTCACTCTCTCTCTCACTCTCTCTCTCACTCTCTCCCTCTCTCTCACTCTCTCCCTTCACTCTCTCCCCCCCTCTCACTCTCTCCCTTCACTCTCTTTCTCACTCTCTCCCTTCACTCTCTCTCTCACTCTCTCTCACTCTTTCTCTCACTCTCTCCCTTCACTCTCTCTCTCACTCTCTCTCTCCCTTCACTCTCTCACTCTCTCCCCCTCTCCCTCTCTCTTCACTCTCTCCCTCTCTTTTTCTCTCACAATCCCACTTTTTGTGTTCTTCCAAACAATGCAATGTCACAATGCATTCAAGATTTTTTGAAGTTTTCAGTTGTCAGAGAAATAATGTTAAGGTGAGTTTTGAAATTTTCAATTTCTTTGTTTGTGACAGTGTTTTTTCAGGCATTTTGTTATTGTTCATGTAACCAAGTCCCTATTAATTATACTAATAAGGTGTTCGGTGAAATTGCGTTTGCCATTAATTCATATTTTAGACGTGAAGGCAGCAATTACATTGTGTCTTTGTCATAATCATATAGATAAAACACCGGCACTCTAGGTCGATGAAAATGATGTAAACGGATTGACAGCATGATTGGTTGAAGCCCTATGTACACATGTCAGTGAGAGAGAGAGAGAGTGTGTGTATTAGTGCGTGTATTCACAAATATAAATGAATGTGTGATTTTTTTTTTTTGATTTTTTTTTTAATCTGATCATGAGAATGATTGTTAACAAACATGATCTGGACTATAACATGAGAATGTACTATACGTTTTTAGAACATGTCGATGCATTTTGGTATTATACCACACCGTATCCTGGCCATGTAGGCATCAGAAAATGTTTGTGATACATGAATTGTTAACCATGTGCTGGTTTGTTTACCCATACATGAAAATGGTAGTGAAACACAAAACAGTTGAATTCGATATCCATGTAACCGGCCATTGAATGATTGCAAAGCATGAACTGTTAACCATATTCATGTAGCCACCCTTTAGAGATTGTGAAATACAAATTGTGAACTCTTGTTTATGTCAAACAAGACTTTATCAACGATTTAATCTGTCATAAAAGATGTATTAGCTGTTTTTATCCGCAAGCTACTGTACACGTTAGCTATGTTTGATATTATCAGTTTTGGTTCAAAGAAGAGGCATTAACCGTTTTTATCTGTAAGCTACTGTACATGTTAATGATGTTTGATATTATGAGATTTGGTTAAAAAAAAAAAAAAAAAAAAAGACGAGTTAACTGTTTTTAACCTTAAGCTACTGTACACGTTAACTATGTTTGAAATGATCAGGTTTCGTATCAAACAAGATGCGTTAACCATTTTTTTTTTTATCCATCAGCTACTACTGTATGGTAACGGTGTTTGATGTTATCAGGTGTGGTTTGAATCCCAGAATTGGTAACCCTGTTTTTTTTTGTTGTTGTTGACTGTCATTTACACACTTCTCACACCCCCCCTGTAACCCCTGCCCCCTCCCCCCCCCCCCCCCACCCCCTTCCACGCCCCCTTCCACGTGGAGAGAGGGAACCAGGTTGGAACTGTACCAGAGTGGAGTCCTGGGTAAATTGTTTTCTTCTTGCTGGCACCGGTGTGTGGCTGTGGTGTTGTGTATATGATTTTATATATACCTTCTGCATTTCAGAATGGTTCTGCTCTTTCTTTCTTTCTTTCTTTCTTGCTCTGTCGTTCTGTTTTATCCTGCACATACGCTGTACTGTACTTCTTCCCGTCCTGTTCTGAATGCTGGCTGTCATCGATCATTGATAACGTGGTAGTGGGGGGCGAGTGTTGGGGGAGGGTGGGGGGGAGGGAGGGGGGGTGTAGGCGGCATGTCTCTTACGTGCGTACACACGTGCACATACACGCACACACACACACACACACACAAAGTAAGTGGACTATAGAGGTGGGGGTATTTTTTTGGGGGGTGGGGGTGGCGGGTGGTGGGGGGGGAGGGGATAGTATCAAGTAACAAGGTATTTTTCTCCTATAGAAAGGAAGGAGTGTTTTAGCGCTGTACTTTGTACTTGAAAGCCTTCTTCTTTGAATGTTTTGTTTTCTATTAGTGAAGCTTTCAAATGTTGCTGTTTTGATCTTTGTGCTAGTTGCCTTCAAACTGAGATTTCCTTCGTGTATTTGTGGGCATCTTATCCAATTGTGATAGAAAAGTAATAAGTATTCATATATATATATATATATATATATATATATATATATATATAGTGCTAAATCATGTGCAGAGACAAATCAGAGTGCTTTCACACCAGTTAGTCAGTCACATGCAAGCATAACTCTTGACTGAAAGCAACAACAACAACAACAACAAACTGAAAACAAGGAAAAAGCAGGGATAACAAAATCAAAACGGGAACATTGCATGTTAATTCCACATTATTTGCTTCCTTAGTCATCAGAGAACACACACAGACACACACACACACACACACACACACACACACACACAAAGACACACACACACACACACACAAAGACACACACACACACACATGTACACACATGCACACACAAACACGCGCATGTGCACGCATTTAAGGATGCAAACACACACCTTATCATCAAAAGAAAGAAAGAGTAACAGATAGATAGATAGATAGAGAGGGAGTACACACACACACACACACACACACACACACACACACACACATGCACACACATACTCCCCTACACCCCTGCTATTGAACTCTTGCCAATTAATCAGTAAAAGAAGAGAGAGAGAAAAAAAAGGAAAAAACAACAAAAAAACATTCACAGCTATTTTGCAGTAAATACATGCATAGAAAATGAGTGGGGGTTTGGGTCAAGAAAGAAAAAAAAAAAACCCAAAAAACAACAACACTTTTTGCACATTGTAAAGGTGTTGGTGTTTGTGTGCAAACTATTCATTATCTCATTATCTCCCTTCCTGCGTCGTCTGCTCGCACACATAACACTGGACTACTTCATTTTGTGAAAACATTTCACATTTCACAACAACCCTGTTTGTGTGGTTGGTTGGGTTTTTTTTTGTTTTTTGTTTTTTGTTTGTTTTTTGTTTGTTTGGTTTTTCTCCTCACAGCTTATCTGCCCTTTATTTCACATCGAGTCACACACACATTTGGGGGAAATTCCTATTTTCGTGGCCTATTTTGTGGTGGTGGTGGTGGTGGTGTTTTATGTTGATAATTGTCACACACACACACACACACACACACACACTTTTTGGGGGGATTTTTTTTTTTTTTTGTGGCCTATTTTGTGGTGGTGGCATTTTTGTGTGTTTGCTTATTTATTTATTTATTTATTTGTTGTTGATGATGTTTTTGATGTTGCTATTTGGATATCTGGTTTGAGTTCAAACTAAAAAAAAGTGCAGCAACACAGGATACAGTGTGAGATGTGTTGCGCGTGCGTTTATGTAAGTTTGTGCCTGCCTATGCGTGCGTATGTGTTAGGGTAGCTGTTAGATACACATGTATTGTTAAAATGTATGTACGCAGTGTGTGTGCGTGTGCGTGTGTGTGTGCGTGTGTGTGTAGTCATATTTCGGTGTGTGTATGTAACATAGATGTAATGTTTTATGTTAACAAAGCGTTTTTGTAAAGCACCTAGAGCAGATTTCTGGATAGTGTGCTATATAAGTATCCATTATTATTATTATGTTTTGCTAAGTTTTCAGTTGTTGTGGTTTTTTGACTCACTTGTGTAAACAAAGTGAGTCTATGTTTTAACCCGATGTTCAGTTGTCTGTGTGTGTGTGTCTGTGTGTCCGTGGTAAACTTTAACATTGACATTTTCTCTGCAAATACTTTGTCAGTTGACACCAAATTAGGCATAAAAATAGGAAAAATTCAGTTCTTTCCAGTCATCTTGTTTAAAACAATATTGCACCTCTGGGATGGGCACAAAAAAAAAAAAAAATGAAGCCTAATTATATGCAAACTGCATTTACTGTTATATTTATATTTTTTGTATTCTCTAAACATGGCACTTTGATCTGATATTCTGACCCAACAACAAGAGCAGTCATTATTAGCATTTTCTGTTCAAACAGGAACTTCTTTTGCTCAGCATGGAAGTTTTATTTATTTTGCAAACGTTTTTGGTGCAGATAGTAAAAAAAGGGAAATTACTCTGCAATTAATGCTAGGGGACTTAATTTATCACAAGTGAGTCTTGAAGGCCTAGCCTCTCTTGTTTGTGGATGTAATGTCTTGAGTTCTTGTGTCGTGCAACACACACGTTTTGGAGCTAGCAACGATGATACCAGGAGAGGTATATAGTTCAACGCAATACCCTCCCCTCCCCCCTCCCCTCCCTGCCCCTCCCCTCTCCTCTCCTCTCCCCTCCCCTCCCCTCCCCTCCCCTCCCCCTTCCCACCTCCCCAATCTTACAGCGTGCTTTAGAGTGAGCTTTAGTCCAAGACGTAAAGGGAGTTAAAAAGTGATTTTGAAAATGCACAGAATTTACAGTTTCCCCCCCTGTAAATGTGAAAATATACACTGGTTATCAACTGTGTTGATGTGTGTGTATGTTTCTGTGTGTGTGTACGCATGTTCAAGTGAATGAGTTTGAGGATGTATGTGCATTTTTTTTCTTTCCGTAGTAGAACATTTCAAGGTTTAGATAGTTATAGATAAATAGATAAAATAAAAACAGTATTGTGGCATGCATACCTGATGTAGCTGGCATGAAAGCATAGAGAAAAAAAAATGCCTGTAAATGAGTGTCACCAAGCTGAAGATCACAAAACAACTATGGTGTATATTCTCACTTTTCTCACTGAATGCAAACCTGGGCTGTGCAGCAAAACTCAAAACTATTTATTTCACTGGTACTTGTAAACCCCCGCCAAAAACTTCGCTTCCGAATGAAATGAAACCCACAAAAACATGATCATGTTCAACGCTTCAAGTGAATGGCTCAGATTTTGCATGATGCGGTTAAAAAAAAACCCGGAGATTTCGCTTTCAAGGTCTGTGAATGCGTAACACTGATTCACTAGTATTCTTGTTGTGTTGTGCATCCATATCTGTACACAGTAGGTGAAGATTTTATTCTTTTGTTCATTCATTTATGAATATATTCACATTGTTTCTGGAGGCGTGTATTGGATGGAGTTTGGAGCGCTTGTTGTTCAGATCAGTATTGGCTTAAAGAATCTCAGAATTTTATGTCTCTCTCTCTCTCTCCCTCTCTCTCTCTCTCTCTTTGTAATATATATACATACAGTGTCTGTTATATTTATCTGTCACTGTTATATTTATCACTTACTCTCACGCTGACTTGCTTATCCGTCTGTCATTCATTCGGTACATGTACTTAATATGTCTGTCTGCCTCTCTGTCTATCTGTTTATCTATCTATACCTCATACTGGCAGTCATTTTTTATATCTATCTGTATATCTCCGTACATGTATTCACATATTCATCTTTGAGTTTACTAGCAAACTCTGAAACATGATTTGTTGCAGTGGTCTGTTTATATATATATATATATATATATATATATATATATATATATATATATATATATATATATATATTTATACATTGATATGGTGCTTTTTTCTGTTCTTTCTTTGCTTAATGGGATTACAGATGTTGTTTGATGTTGTGTATATTACATCTGTAGCTATGATTATGTGTTGTGCTGAGGGGAGATGTAGATAATTTTCATGTAACTGGAGTGGATATTATTGTGTGCCGGTTTGGTGTTGTGCTGTGCGTAGGGGTTGACATGTGTTTCTTATGTGAACATGGGCTTGTGACCAGATAATCATTGTAGGCTTGTCAGTCAGAAGATAAAAAAAAAAAAAGAAGCTTATGTAGACTTGTGACCAGATTGATTCTTTTAAGCTTGTCTGTCTGGGGAAAAATGTGAAGAAAAGAAAAAAAGCTTTTGACAGCTGATAGTGCTAGTTTGATGCGGTGACAGTTATGACTCTGTGAATCTATATAGTTATCAAGCTTGGTTACAGTTGGGTTTGGATTTTGATAGTGTATGGTCAAGTATTGTAAAACATTTTTTTGTTGTTGTTGTTCCTTCTTTGTTTTTACAGAGTTGCATGGCGCTGTTTGGAATGAGAGTACCGAATGCTGTAGTTAGTGCTTGAGTTGGCCTGCAGTAGTTAAACGGCATTATGATGATAGCAGTATTTAAAGTTTATGATTGTAAGGCACATGTGGTGAGACATATCATTGATTATACAGCTTTATCTTCTATGCTTTCGAGAGAGATCTCAGTCTCATGAGAGAGGGAGAGAGAGAGAGAGAAAGATGGTGAGGACTTATAACATACCATGTTACTGAACTTGCTGAAATGTTAACTGTTGTTAATTTCAAGCACACACACACACACACACACACAGAGATCGTAAGGACCTATAACATACCCATGTTACTGAACTTGCTGAAATGTTAACTGTTGTTAATTTCAAGCACACACACACACACACATACACACAGATTGTAAGGACCTATAACATTCCCGTGTTACTGAACTTGCTGAAATGTTAACTGTTGCTAATTTCATGCATTGTTTATGAAGGAGGGGGGCGGGGGGGGACAGAGGAGAGCTTTGGGGGATCTATAAAAATGGCAACATTGTACTAAACTTGCTGGAATGTATCTTGTTGACTTATACAATGCTTCGTTTTTTGTTGTTTTTTTAAAGCAAACAGAGAAACACAGTTTTTCAGAACCTTCAGAATGTATGAAAATGACAGGGTTATTGCTGTAATTGTGTGCTGTAGCATAAAGAGGGGAATCAGTATTGTGTTACGGTTGTTCTGGTTATAGTTATAGTGATACACTCTGGGAATGTATGAAAAATGAAAGGGTTATGGTTATGGTTATAGATATATATATGTATATCCCATGGCAGGAAGTATGAATATAAAAGGGTTTAGGTTGTAGATATATCCCATGACAGGAAGACAGAAATCAGCATGACGTTGTTGTGGTTATAGTTATAGTGATAAACCCTCAGAATGTTTGAAAATGAAAGGGTTAAGGGTTTGGTTATAGACGTACCCAATGGCAGTAAGTATGAAAACGAAAGGGTTATGGTTGTAATTGTATACCATGGCAGGAAGACAGAAATCAGCATGGTGTTGTTGTGGTTATAGTTATAGTGATAAACCCTCAGAATGTTTGAAAATGAAAGGGTTAAGGGTATGGTTATAGACGTACCCAGTGGCAGTAAGTATGAAAGCGAAAGGGTTATGGTTATAGATGTACCCCATGGCTAGAAGAGGGAAATCAGCACGGTGTTGTTCTGGTTTCAGAGCTGCTGGTGTCAACGAGGCTGGGGCATGACTTTGGTGAGTTTCCGTTTCCGTTTCACAAGGAGACGTCGCTGTATTCTGACAGATCCATATCTGCGCTACACCGCATCTGCAAGGCTGCAATCCGTGGCCAGTAGTATAACCCCACATGCTTTTTGTCTGGCCTTGAGTGCATGCGTGTATGTTTGTGAAACTATCCGAGTGGATTTCGTCTACAGAGTTTTTGTCAGAGGACAACACTTCGTTGCCAAGGGTTCTTTTTTCAGCGCACGCAGGATCTTTTTTTTTTTTTTTTTTTTTTTTTAACATTTTTTTAATTCCATTTTGATAGGTTGACATTTTACAACAACAACAGCATCTTAATGGACATTTATAAAGAAGAAGAAACAAACAAAGAACAAAAAAAACAAAACAAAAAAGAAACAAACACCATAAATACTCTGATAGAAACAGCCAAGCAGCTGGATTATACACTGGTTGGTTATCATCATGGAGTATTATCATTCATTTCTTAAGATCTTACACAAGCTGTCAAGGAATACAAACTGTCAAGTATCTCAGAACACGTTCACAGCAAGTGAACACCTCGATCATTTCTTATGAATATCAATAAAAAGAAAATGAATATGGAGGATCTTGGTTTATAGTCTCATACGAATGACTAGGCACTCAGTTTATTGTCGAGTCAAGCTTGGTAGAAAGGGCGAGAGCAGGACTTCAGTTGTTGATGGTAATAATGATGATGGTCATGATGATGATAATGATGATGATAATGGTGCAGCGATAACAGTAATGTTTGTGATGATGATGATGATAAAAATGATGATATTGATATTTGTGATAATCATGAACAGTTATTATACTCTTTTGCTCAGGTAGACTTCAGAGTGCTTAATCAACATGTTCCAAACTCGTGAATTCATGATACTCTCACTAAACAAGTAGTTTGGAAATTTTCAGGATCTGTTCAGTCTTTGGATTTGGATTTCTGTGGCACTTCTTCATCGCTAGTTTCACTCAAACAGCAAACAAATAAATTTCAAAACCATTCTTACAGTCAAACCAGTCTGGCTCCAAAACACTTTGGAACATTTAAGGATTGGGGGAAGTGGTTTTGTTGTTTTGTTGTTTGTTGCTAAAACAGCAAAAGAAACCTGAAACAAATTTCCAACAATTCATGCCGACTTTCAAATGTCCAACCAGCCCAGTTCAAACCGCTTCAGAACGGCTTTAACTCACTCAGTACGGCCAGTCCTCTCTTCTCCTCTACACAGACCCCTCGGATGTCCAGTGGGGTGTCTGAATGACCCAACCTTTAGCTTCCGTCGTCAGAATTGTGGTATTGTTTGTCAACATTCACCTCTTCAGTATAAGAGCCTTCCGCTTGCAATATTTTGATGATTGTAATTGGAGTGAAACGCTGTTAACGTCGTCTCTTTCACCGTTCGTATGGAGAGAGTTAACTTTCTTTGAATTTCTTCCGGTGTGTACGTGGAAATGTGAAGAAGGAGAGCATACCGAGCAAAAATTATCAACGTGTCGAGCAAGATGTTTAAAAAAAATAAGGCCAAATGAAAACGCTTAATAGCCAAAGAAAGCGTTAGACGAGACAGAGCGAAAACCTGACAAGATGGCATGGAGAGCCTTGGCCAAAGGAATGATTCAGCGCTTATAGCTGTTAGAGGCGTTTGATTGGCTAAGAGCGGGCCAGACTAAGAGGGGCGTCTTTTCACTGTTAGCCGCGCGAAATTTGGCCAAACAGAGCAAATCATAGGCCTGGTTTGCATCAGTTTGACATGGTAAGTATATGTAAACACCAAACATGGAGTATAATACAAACTCCTCCTTTTGGTGTCAAACAAGAACCTCTAAACTAGCTGTACAAACGGCAGGTGAAACAAAAAAAATCAGCACAGATCACAAGCGATGACAGCCATATTCTCGCAAGATGCTACATACCCAGACCCTCACTGACACTGCATTTATTTAGTAAGCGTCTGCCGTCTTCCCCCTAGGCCCTTCCAGGTTAAATATTGTGTGTTACAATAATGGTAATGATGTACAGTTATATAGAGCCTCCCCTACAGCTCCAAATGTATTTAACTCTCTCCATACGAACGGCGAAAGAGACGACGTTAACAGCGTTTCACCCCAATTACCATCATCAAAATATTGCAAGCGGAAGGCTCTTATACTGAAGAGGTGAATGTTGACAAAGAATACCACAATTCTGACGACGGAAGCTAAAGGTTGAGTCATTCAGACACCCACTGGACATCCGAGGGGTCTGTGTAGAGGAGAAGAGAGGACTGGCCGTACTGAGTGAGTTAATGGAATCACCTGTTATAGATAAGGCACAGGAATGTATTCTTCTTCTTCTTCTGCGTTCGTGGGCTGCAACTCGCACGTTCACTCGCATGCACACGAGTGGGCTTTTACGTGTATGACCGTTTTTACCCCGCCATGTAGGCAGCCATACTCCATTTTCGGGGGTATATTATTCAAAATGTTCAGATACAAACTCGCCAGACTGGTTCTAAGCGCATTTAACAATGCATCTATTATAAATAAGACACAGGAATATAATCAAAATTGTCTAGATACAACATTGCTGAACTGGTTCCAATCGCATTTAACAGTACACCTAATTTGACTGAGACACGGAAATATGATACATAATAAGAATGTTTAGGTACACACCTAGTAAAAAAAAAAAATTTTTTTTTAAATTAAATCTGTTTTAAAACGGTGAAACATCTTTCATGATTCGCACACCCCAGCCCTCTCACGTCATCCCCAATGTTGAGATACAAAATTCGCTAAATAAAAACCACGAAAAAAAAAACACCCTCACTTAAAACAGTTCTAAAAACAGCGAAACATCACACACGCCTCACACACAACCCCAGTCCTCTGGCCTCATCCCCCAATAGTAAAATGTCGAAAAGAAAAGAAAAGAAAAGAAAGCAGAATTCCTTTTGCTTGTTTGAAAACCAGGCTCGGCCTCCTCCTCGGCCTCCGCCCTCCAGGACGACTCCATGTTCCTGCGGCTGGGCACCGCTCGGCAGAGCAACCGGGCGCGGGCCATCTCCTCGCTCATCCAGGCCACGTCCTCCGTCATGCGGCGGCAGCCCCTGCTCAGAGCCAGCTGGGAAGGACCCCACAGCGACGACGGTAGTGGTGGTGGTGGTGGGGATGGCCGAACGCCGGGCTCCACCCCTCCTGGGAGTGGCCCTACCTCTCCTATAACTGGTCGGAGGTGTTATAAGGTTGGTGGGTGTTGTGGGGAAGGGGGTGGGGGGGTGTATGGTGTTGTGTGTGTGTTGGTGTGGTGTTGGTGTAGTGTGTGTGTGTGTTGGTGTGGTGTTGGTGTAGTGTGTGTGTTGGTGTGGTGTAGTGTGTGTGTTGGTGTGGTGTGTGTGTGGTGTGGTGTGTGTGTGTGTGTGTGTGTGTGGTGTGGTGTGGTGTAGTGTGTGTGTGTTGGTGTGGTGGTGTAGTGTGTGTGTTGGTGTGGTATAGTGTGTGTGTGTTGGTGTGGTGTTGGTGTTGTGTGTGTGTTAGTGTGGTGGTGTAGTGTGTATTTGTTGGTGTGGTATAGTGTGGTGTGTGTTGGTGTGGTGTAGTGTGTGTGTGTTGGTGTAGTGTGTGTGTGTTGGTGTGATGGTGTTGTTTGTGTGTGTTGGTGTGGTGGTGTAGTGTGTGTGTTGGTGTAGTGTGTGTGTTGGTGTGGTGTGTGTGTTGGTGTGGTGTGTGTGTTAGTGTGGTGGTGTAGTGTGTGTGTTGGTGTGGTGTAGTGTGTGTGTTGGTGTGGTGTAGTGTGTGTGTGGTGGTGTAGTGTGTGTGTGTTGGTGTGGTGTTGGTGTTGTGTGTGTGTTAGTGTGGTGGTGTAGTGTGTATTTGTTGGTGTGGTATAGTGTGTGTGTGTTGGTGTGGTGTAGTGTGTGTGTGTTGGTGTGGTGGTGTAGTGTGTGTGTGTTGGTGTGGTGGTGCAGTGTGTGTGTTGGTGTGGTGTGTGTGTTGGTGTGGTGGTGTAGTGTGTGTTGGTGTGGTGGTGTAGTGTGTGTGTTGGTGTGGTGGTGTAGTGTGTGTGTTAGTGTGGTGTTGGTGTAGTGTGTGTGTTAGTGTGGTGGTGTAGTGTGTGTGTTGGTGTGGTGGTGTAGTGTGTGTGTTGGTGTGGTGGTGTAGTGTGTGTGTGTTGGTGTGGTGGTGTAGTGTGTATTTGTTGGTGTGGTATAGTGTGGTGTGTGTTGGTGTGGTGTAGTGTGTGTGTGTTGGTGTGGTGGTGTAGGGTGTGTGTTGGTGTGGTGGTGTAGTGTGTGTGTTGGTGTGGTGGTGCAGTGTGTGTGTTAGTGTGGTGGTGTAGTGTGTGTTTTGTTGGTGTGGTATAGTGTGTGTGTGTTGGTGTGGTGTGTAGTGTGTGTGTTGGTGTGGTGTTGGTGTAGTGTGTGTGTTCGTGTAGTGGTGGTGTAGTGTGTGTGTTGGTGTGGTGGTGGTGTAGTGTGTGTGTTGGTGTGGTGGTGGTGTAGTGTGTGTGTTGGTGTGGTGGTGCAGTGTGTGTGTTGGTGTGGTGTTGGTGTAGTGTGTGTGTTGGTGCAGTGGTGGTGTAGTGTGTGTGTTGGTGTGGTGTTGGTGTAGTGTGTGTGTTGGTGTGGTGGTGGTGCAGTGTGTGTGTTGGTGTGGTGTTGGTGTAGTGTGTGTGTTGGTGCAGTGGTGGTGCAGTGTGTGTGTTGGTGTGGTGTTGGTGTAGTGTGTGTGTTGGTGTGTGGTGGTGTAGTGTGTGTGTGTTGGTGTGGTGTTGGTGTAGTGTGTGTGTTGGTGTGGTGGTGGTGTAGTGTGTGTGTTGGTGTGGTGGTGGTGTAGTGTGTGTGTTGGTGTGGTGGTGGTGGCGTGTAGTGGTGGTGTAGTGTGTGTGTTGGTGTGGTGTTGGTGTAGTGTGTGTGTGTTGGTGTGGTGGTGTTGTTTGTGTGTGGTGTGGTGTTGGTGTAGTGTGTGTGTGTTGGTGTGGTGGTGTTGTTTGTGTGTTGGTGTGGTGGTGTAGTGTGTGTGTGTTGGTGTGGTGGTGCAGTGTGTGTGTGTTGGTGTGGTGTTGGTGTAGTGTGTGTGTTGGTGTGGTGGTGGTGTAGTGTGTGTGTTGGTGTGGTGTTGGTGTAGTGTGTGTGTTCGTGCAGTGGTGGTGTAGTGTGTGTGTTGGTGTGGTGTTGGTGTAGTGTGTGTGTTCGTGTGGTGGTGGTGTAGTGTGTGTGTTGGTGTGGTGGTGGTGTAGTGTGTGTGTTGGTGTAGTGTGTGTGTTGGTGTGGTGGTGTAGTGTGTGTGTGTTGGTGTGGTGTGTGTGTTGGTGTGGTGTTGGTGAGGTGTGTGTGTTGGTGTAGTGTTGGTGTAGTGTGTGTGTTGGTGTGGTGTTGGTGTAGTGTGTGTGTGTGTTGGTGTGGTGTTGGTGTAGTGTGTGTGTTGGTGTGGTGTGTGTGTTGGTGTGGTGGTGTAGTGTGTGTGTTGGTGTGGTGGTGGTGTAGTGTGTGTGTTGGTGTGGTGTTGGTGTAGTGTGTGTGTGTGTTGGTGTGGTGTTGGTGTAGTGTGTGTGTTGGTGTAGTGGTGGTGTAGTGTGTGTGTTGGTGTGGTGTGTGTGTTGGTGTGGTGTGTGTGTTGGTGTAGTGGTGGTGTAGTGTGTGTGTGTTGGTGTAGTGGTGGTGTAGTGTGTGTGTTGGTGTGGTGTGTGTGTTGGTGTGGTGTGTGTGTTGGTGTGGTGGTGGTGTAGTGTGTGTGTGTTGGTGTGGTGGTGGTGTAGTGTGTGTGTTCGTGTAGTGGTGGTGTAGTGTGTGTGTTCGTGTAGTGGTGGTGTAGTGTGTGTGTTGGTGTAGTGGTGGTGTAGTGTGTGTGTGTTGGTGTGGTGTTGGTGTAGTGTGTGTGTTCGTGCAGTGGTGGTGTAGTGTGTGTGTTGGTGTGGTGTTGGTGTAGTGTGTGTGTTCGTGCAGTGGTGGTGTAGTGTGTGTATTGGTGTGGTGTTGGTGTAGTGTGTGTGTTCGTGTGGTGGTGGTGTAGTGTGTGTGTTGGTGTGGTGGTGGTGTAGTGTGTGTGTTGGTGTGGTGTGTGTGTTGGTGTGGTGTTGGTGTAGTGTGTTTGTGTTGGTGTGGTGTTGTTGTAGTATGTGTGTGTTGGTGTGGTGTTGGTGTGTTGGTGTGGTGTAGTGTGTGTTGGTGTGGTGTGTGTGTTGGTGTGGTGTTGGTGTAGTGTGTTTGTGTTGGTGTGGTGTTGGTGTAGTGTGTGTGTTGGTGTGGTGTTGGTGTGTTGGTGTGGTGTAGTGTGTGTTGGTGTGGTGTGTGTGTTGGTGTGGTGTTGGTGTGTTGGTGTGGTGTAGTGTGTGTTGGTGTGGTGTGTGTGTTGGTGTGGTGTAGTGTGTGTGTGTTGTTGTGGTGTTGGTGTGGTGTAGTGTGTGTTGGTGTGGTGTGTGTGTTGGTGTGGTGTAGTATGTGTGTTAGTGTGGTGGTGTAGTGTGTATTTGTTGGTGTGGTATAGTGTGGTGTGTATTGGTGTGGTGTAGTGTGTGTGTGTTGGTGTGGTGTTGGTGTAGTGTGTGTGTGTTGGTGTGGTGGTGTAGTGTGTGTGTGTTGGTGTGGTGTTGGTGTAGTGTGTGTGTTGGTGTGGTGGTGTAGTGTGTGTGTGTTGGTGTGGTGTTGGTGTTGTGTGTGTGTTGGTGTGGTGTTGGTGTAGTGTGTGTGTTGGTGTGGTGTTGTGTGTGTGTGTGTTGGTGTGGTGTTGGTGTAGTGTGTGTGTTGGTGTGGTGTTGGTGTAGTGTGTGTGTTGGTGTGGTGTTGGTGTAGTGTGTGTGTTCATGTAGTGTTGGTGTCGTGTGTGTGTTCGTGTAGTGTTGGTGTAGTGTGTGTGTTCATGTAGTGTTGGTGTAGTGTGTGTGTTCGTGTAGTGGTGGTGTAGTGTGTGTGTTCGTGTAGTGTTGGTGTAGTGTGTGTGTTCGTGTAGTGGTGGTGTAGTGTGTGTGTTCGTGTAGTGTTGGTGTAGTGTGTGTGTTCATGTAGTGGTGGTGTAGTGTGTGTGTTGGTGTAGTGTGTGTGTTGGTGTGGTGTTGGTGTAGTGTGTGTGTTCATGTAGTGGTGGTGTAGTGTGTGTGTTGGTGTGGTGTTGGTGTAGTGTGTGTGTTCATGTAGTGGTGGTGTAGTGTGTGTGTTGGTGTGGTGTTGGTGTAGTGTGTGTGTTCGTGTAGTGTTGGTGTAGTGTGTGTGTTCATGTAGTGTTGGTGTAGTGTGTGTGTTGGTGCAGTGGTGGTGTAGTGTGTGTGTTGGTGTGGTGTTGGTGTAGTGTGTATTTGTTGGTGTGGTATAGTGTGGTGTGTGTGTTGGTGTGGTGGTGGTGTAGTGTGTGTGTTCGTGTAGTGGTGGTGTAGTGTGTGTGTTGGTGTAGTGGTGGTGTAGTGTGTGTGTTCGTGTAGTGGTGGTGTAGTGTGTGTGTTCGTGTAGTGGTGGTGTAGTGTGTGTGTTGGTGCAGTGGTGGTGTAGTGTGTGTGTTGGTGCAGTGGTGGTGCAGTGTGTGTGTTCCAGTCTTCTTGCTTAAAACAATATTGTTCCTCTGGGATGGGCACAAAAAAATTTTAAAAAAAGAAGCCAAATTATATGCAAACTGCATTTACTGTTATATTTTTTTTTTTTTATTCTCTAAACTTGGCACTTTGATATGATATTCTGACACAACAACAAGAGCAGTCATTTTTATCATTTTCTGTTCAAACAGGAACTTCTTTTGCAAAGCATGGAAGTTTTATTTATTTTGCAGACGTTTTGGTGCAGATAGTAAAAAAGGGAAATTAATCTGTAATTAATGCTAGGGGATTTAATTTGATTTAAACTGATCTTTCTCATCTTAAACATTACATTTTGAAATTATACTCAATACATAAAAAGCTTGTGTGTTTTACTCTCAGTGTACAGGGCTTTCACTCGCCCAAGTGGTCTTTTTCGGAAAATACTAAAATCAATACGATGAGTGGACTTTATAGATCTATTGGCTGAGCCCTGAAGGTCATGGGCAAAAATGAATTGCATACACATATTTATACATATTCAAAGCGCGAACGACGCCATTTTGTTTCAAGTTGTTGACCTGCCTGTTCAATCCTATATTCAATCGACAATACACGATATACACGAAACCGTTAAATATTTGTTCAGAGAAAGATTTGTGAACGCCTCATCACTTACTGGATTATGCCCCAAACTGCCATAAAGATACCCATAGAATCAGTCGGAATTCACAGTTAAAAATAATAAACCACTAGAGTTAATACCCTTGAACTGATGAAACGCAAAAAATTTCCAGTCATGACTTTTCTCAAAATGGAGTCCTTTTCACTTATACTATGTTTAGAAGTACTTGTACTTGGCTCTACATGTTATTAGTTTAACAAAATACTCAATTTTCATATCAACTTTAAAACTATAAAACTAGAATGAACATAAAAGAGAAATTGAATCGACCGTGTCAACCGGGTGTAACTAAACTTGTACATCTATCTAGATCCAGAGAAAATGGCTAAATGTTGCAGTGTGATTGCGGCGATAGCCACGTCTCCTTTACCGCGGACTTAAAAAGAATTTTTAATTGTCCTTAAAGATTTTTTGAATGCCCAAGATACACCAGAATAATATGATTTGAACAGCGTTCTCACTGCGAATACAGCAATCGATTTATCACCCTTTAAAACAAGAGGCAAAGCCTTCAAGACTCACTTGTGCTTCACGCTTTATCCTGTCAAGGAATCATTAGGAGGAAAAAAAAGAGATTTTAAAAATGGTTGAAAAGTGCTCTGTATTAAATATGATGGATAAGCTTGGGAGAAGAAAAAAGAAAAGAAAAGAAAAAAAATGTAATGTTTCTGTTTGAACAAAAAATGATAATAATGACTGCTCTTGTTGTTGTTGTGTCAGAATATCAGATCAAAGTGCCAAGTTTAGAGAATACAAAAAATATAAATATAACAGTAAATGCAGTTTGCATATAATTAGGCTTCATTTTTTTATTTTTTTGTGCCCATCCCAGAGGTGCAGTATTGTTTTAAACAAGATGACTGGAAAGAAGTGAATTTTTCCTATTTTTATGCCCAATTTGGTGTCAACTGACAAAGTATTTGCAGAGAAAATGTCAATGTTAAAGTTTACCACGAACACACAGACACACACACACACACACAGACAACCGAACACCAGGTTAAAACATAGAATCACTTTGTTTACACAAGTGAGTCAAAAAGCATGTTAAAATACAATATTTTTGAATGTCAGTTAAGGAGCCACGATAGTGTAATGGATAAGACAGTTTCTTCTCATCCGAATACACGGGATTCGAATCTGCCGTTAGGACTTTTTTTTCTTTTTTTCTTTTTCTTTTAACCCGAAGCTTTATAATAACAAATACAGAACACATTTTAACGATTAGATTTTTTTTTTTTTAAGTGTATCACAAGTGAGTCTTGAAGGCCTTGCCTCTCTTGTTACTTCTTGACGGGCGCAATAGCCGAGTGGTTAAAGCGTTGGACTGTCAATCTGAGGGTCCTGGGTTCGAATCACGGTGACGGCGCCTGGTGGGTAAAGGGTGGAGATTTTTACGATCTCCCAGGTCAACATATGTGCAGACCTGCTAGTGCCTGAACCCCCTTCGTGTGTATATGCAAGCAGAAGATCAAATACGCACGTTAAAGATCCTGTAATCCATGTCAGCGTTCGGTGGGTTATGGAAACAAGAACATACCCAGCATGCACCCCCCCCCCCCCCCCGAAAACGGAGTATGGCTGCCTACATGGCGGGGTAAAAACGGTCATACACGTAAAAGCCCACTCGTGTGCATGCGAGTGAACGCAGAAGAAGAAGTTACTTCTTGTCATTATCATTATTATCAGTATTAGTATTATTATTGTTTATTCATCTTATTATCTTCTTCATGATCTTATCTTTCTTCTTCTTCTTCTAATCCTCCTCCTCCTTCTCTTCTTCTTCTTCTTCTTCTTCTTCTTCTCAGTATGATGATAACTGTGTTCCGTGCTGTCAGGACGAGAAAAGCCTGATGCCCCCCCCTCACATACCGTCCCACCAGCGGCGACGGCGAGGCGAGCACTCCAGGTCCTCCAGCAGAGAGAGTCTTCACTCTCAGTCCAGGAGCACTGGGTCAGTGGATATTTGTATTTGTATTTGTATTTCTTTTTATCACAACAGATTTCTCTGTGCGAAATTCGGGCATCTCTCCCCAGGGAGAGCGCGTCGCTACACTACAGCGCCACCCATTTTTTTTTTTTTTTCCTGCATGCAGTTTTATTTGTTTTTCCTATCGATGTGGATTTTTCTACAGAATTTTGCCAGGAACAACCCTTTTGTTGCCGTGGGTTCTTTTACGTGCGCTAAGTGCGTGCTGCACACGGGACCTCGGTTTATCGTCTCATCCGAATGACTAGCGTCCAGACCACCACTCAAGGTCTAGTGGAGAGGGAGAAAATATAGACAGCTGAACCGTGATTCGAACCAGCACACTCAGATTCTCTCGCTTCTTAGGCGGACGCATTACCTCTAGGCCATCACTCCACTTTGTGTATATATGTATGTATATATATATGTATCTACACTGTGGGCCGTTGGATGGTTTGTTTGTTAGTCTGTTGGTCTGTCTGTGTGCTGTCTTGTCTGTCTGTCTGTCTGTCTGTCTGTCTGCCTGTCTGCCCTCCAGTTGAGAGAGTCTGCATTCCCAGTCCAGGTGTGCTCGGTCAGTGGATATATGTTGATGTGTGTGTGTGTGTGTGTGTATGTGTGTGTACTCGGTCAGTGGAAATATGCTGATGTGTGTGTGAGTGTGTGTGTGTGTGTGTGTGTGTACTCGGTCAGTGGATATATGTTGATGTGTGTGTGTGTACTTGGTCAGTGGAAATATGCTGATGTGTATATATATATATATATATATATATATATATATATATATATATATACAGTGGAAATATGCTGATGTGTGTGTAGATATATATATATATATATACACACACACACACACACACACACACACACACTGTGGGCTGAAGAATAGTTGTTTGGTTAGTCTGTGTGGTGTTTGTTGGTCTGTCTGTCTGTTCGTTGGTTGACCTGCCTGTCTGTATGTACTGTCTGCTGTCTGTTGGTCTGTCTTGTCTGTTGGTCTGGGCTATCTGTCTGTGTGCTGGTGTCTGTCTGTCAGTTGGTGTGTCTGTCTTTTTAGTTGGTGTGTCTGTCAGTCTGACTGTGCTGTTTGTCGGCCAGTCTGCCTGTCGGTCTTTCTGTCTCTGTTTGTTTGTCTGTGTGCTGTCTGTCGGTCTGTTTGTCTGTCTGTTGCTCTGCCTGTCAGTTTGTCTGTGCTGTCCGTCTGTCTGTTGGTGTGTCGGTCAGTCTGCCTGTCAGTTTTTCTGTCTGTGTGCTGTCTGTCTGTCGGTCTGTCGGTCTGTTGATCTGTCTGTCTGCTAGTCTGCCTGCCTGTCTGTCTCCCTACCCCCAAGCTTAGTTTCTTCTGTCTGTCTGTCTGTCTGTCTCTCTGTGTTTGTCTGTGTGCTGTCAGTCTGTCTCCCCATCTCATGTCCTAGTATCTTCTGTTTGCTGTCCGTCTGTCTTTCTGTCTGTCTGTTTGTTTGTTGGTCTGTCAATCTGTCTGTCTCCCCATCTCATGTCCTAGTATCTTCTGTTTGCTGTCGGTCTGTCTTTCTGTCTGTCTGTCTGTCTGTTGGTCTGTCAGTCTGTCTCCCCATCTCATGTCCTAGTATCTTCTGTTTGCTGTCCGTCTGTCTTTCTGTCTGTCTGTTTGTTTGTTGGTCTGTCAATCTGTCTGTCTCCCCATCTCATGTCCTAGTATCTTCTGTTTGCTCTCCGTCTGTCTTTCTGTCTGTCTGTTTGTTTGTTGGTCTGTCAGTCTGTCTCCCCATCTCATGTCCTAGTATCTTCTGTTTGCTGTCGGTCTGTCTTTCTGTCTGTCTGTTTGTTTGTTGGTCTGTCAGTCTGTCTCCCCATCTCATGTCCTAGTATCTTCTGTTTGCTGTCAGTCTGTCTTTCTGTCTGTCTGTTTGTCTGTTGGTCTGTCAGTCTGTCTCCCCATCTCATGTCCTAGTATCTTCTGTTTGCTCTCCGTCTGTCTTTCTGTCTGTCTGTTTGTTTGTTGGTCTGTCAGTCTGTCTCCCCATCTCATGTCCTAGTATCTTCTGTTTGCTGTCGGTCTGTCTTTCTCTCTGTCTGTCTGTCTGTTGGTCTGTCAGTCTGTCTGTCTCCCCACCCCCAGTCTTAGTAGTAGCAGTAGTAGTAGTAGTGGTGATGTTGGTGGTAGTAACAGTAGTAGTAGTAGTGGTGGTGGTAGTTGTGGAAGTAGTGGTAGTGGTCTTGGTAGTGGTTGGTGGCGGTGGCAGTGGTGGTAGTAGTAGTAGTAGTAGTGGTGATGTTGGTGGTAGTAACAGCAGTAGTAGTAGTAGTAGTGGTGATGTTGGTGGTAGTAACAGTAGTAGTAGTAGTGGTGGTGGTAGTTGTGGAAGTAGTGGTAGTGGTCTTGGTAGTGGTTGGTGGCGGTGGCAGTGGTGGTAGTAGTAGTAGTAGTAGTGGTGATGTTGGTGGTAGTAACAGCAGTAGTAGTAGTAGTAGTGGTGATGTTGGTGGTAGTAACAGTAGTAGTAGTAGTGGTGGTGGTAGTGGTGGAAGTAGTGGTAGTGGTCTTGGTAGTGGTGGGTGGCGGTGGCAGTGGTGGTAGTAGTAGTAGTAGTAGTGGTGATGTTGGTGGTAGTAACAGCAGTAGTAGTAGTAGTAGTAGTATCACAGAGAGAGAGAGAGTGCAACAAACCACCTGCATCTGTAGATTATTTGACGAAACCCGGCATGAAATACAAAACATCACCGAACGTAGTGCGTGCTTGTTACAGATCCATGGACAAGGAGAACAACAACAAGAACAACAACAACAACAACACCAACATCGCCAACAGGGAGTCCGTGCCCAGGTCAGAGTCTGACCCCACTCTGTCGCAGAAAACCTTCGTGTGACGTCCTCTCCCCATGTCCCTACCTACCCGACACCGTTGATCACTGCAGAATTTGTTTCAACAGGCTGAGGAAACAGTACTTTTTTCTTCTTTTTTTCTTTTCTTTCTTTCTTCTTTTTTTTTTCACAATCACTGCAGAATTTGTTTCAACAATGTTTTTTTCTTGTAGTGCTGAGGAAACGGTTCTTTTTTTTTTTTTCTTTTTTTTTTTTCTCTTTTTTTTTAACTTAAAAAAAGAAGAAGAAGATCCTGCACAATGCGAATAATAATGATGTGATAGTCTAAGCACAGTCACAATGGAATTAATTTCAACAATTTTTCTCCTAGAACTGACCAAATGGTCCTTGTGTTGTGTGTGTGTGTGTGTTTTGTTTTTGGGTTGTTGTTTTTTTTTTGTTCATTTGTTGTTGTTGTTTTTTTCATCCTGGATGATGTGAAAGATAATGACATGATAGAACACAACAAAATTAGTTTTAAAAAAACTCTTTCTTTTAGGGCTGAGGAAATACTCAAATAGTTCTTGTTCTTTGTTTGTTTTTTTCCCCCATCTTAGATGATGCGAAAGATAATGACATGATAGTGTAATCATGATCACAAGATAATTAGTTAAAAACAACGCATTTTCTTTCAGGGATGAGTCTTTTTTTCATTTTCTTTTTTTCATCTTGGATGATGCAAAAGAAAATGGCGTGGTGGTCTAATGACAATCAGAACAGAATTAATCTCAACAACACTTGTAGGGCTTAGGAAATGGTCTGTGTTTTTTGTGGGTTATTTTTTTTGTGTGTGTGTGTGTGTGTGTGTGTGTGATTTTTTCCCATCCTGGATGATGCAAACGATAATAACATGTTGGTCTTTCCAACACTTCAGATAATAACCAGGGTGACGTAAGGAGTCCGCAGAAATTGGAACCCTTTTCCTCCCAAGTCGATTAGCTTGTGTTACTTCCCCTTGTCCCAAGTGAATCAGACCGGTACTGCCACCAAACGTCGAATCTTTTCCTCTCAATTCACTGGTTGTCCAGCAGTCAGAATGCAGATCAGAATTAGATGGGAAAACCAGTGTCGTTTTCTTTTGGAAGATCTGGTGTTATTTCCCTTTACTGGCCGGTTTCTGTCTGGGAAAGTACTTAACTGTCTGGGAAAGTACTACTTAAGTTTTTGCAGTGCTAAACAAAACCGGAAATCAGACAGTGAGCCACAGAATTCTTCTGTTTTGCAAACTGCGTATCATGCCAAGGGAGTCAAGTGAATTTTGTGCTGTGGAAGGAAATCGAGTTGCGTGCTTAGGAACCAGTCTTGAGTTCAGTTCCTTTTTGACACAGAAAACCCAGACGTTTGCTGTTGATCGTTGATGATAATCAGTCGTGAATTTTGTTTGTTTGTTTGGTGCTCCAAACTTTTAGACATTTCCTTTCACTACACATACTTTACCATGACCCACTAGTGCAGACTCCGGCAGGGAGTCCGATTCCTGTCCTGTGCAAACTACTATCCGCCTATGCTGAGAAAACGAAAGTAGCTATGGCCGATAACCTCCCGGAAGTAGGTAACCTCCCCTCTGTATCCCTGGCTAGCTTCCTCTTTTCCCGGCAGCCATCTTGACTCCTGATCATGTGCTCTTCGTACGGCTAAGTTTTTTTTCGTATTTCTGTCTGTCTGTCAACTCTTTGACACTCATGTTTTGTATCTGATGAAGACTTGTATCAGGTCACAAACTTCCTTAGCTCGTTTGGGCAATCGAGCTAAAATTATGGCGCAATCGTGGTGCTTCCAGACTTTTAGACATTTCGTTGTCTGTTTTTGGATGGTGATGAATGATGATAGGGGTGATGAAGATGCTGCTGTAGTGCTTCATTTAGGTTTGGGATTGTTTAAAAGGACTGGACTCTATGTATATATATCTCGGCTTCAACCAGGCCAAGGGATTCACACGTGTGCAGTGCTGGTCAGGAAATTTGAGCAGCACTCGCAACAACTCATCCATGAATCTCATTTGATGATGACGACATGGATACATTTTGTGCCTATCCTCGGTGGCAGACCAAGCTCTGAGCGCTTTACAAACACGGGGTCGTTTGCACAACAGGCTGCCTACCTGGGTCGAGCCGACTGATGGCTGCCATTGGGCACTCATCATCGTTTCCTGTGTCATTCAGTCAGATTTCAGGTACGCACACATACACACTCAGACAGACATTTTATGTGTATGACCAGTTTTTTTTTTTTTTATATAACCCATTATGTAGGTAGTCATACTCCATTTTCGGGGGGTGGGGTGGGAGCACATAGCACACTGGACTCTTGAGTCAGAGCCAGCAATGAAGAGAAAAAGAGAGGCAAGGCCTTCAAGACTCACTTGTGATACACTTAAAAAAAAATCCAAGCTTTTTATGTATTGAGTATAATTTCAAAATGTAATGTTTAAGATGAGAAAGATCAGTTTAAAGCAAATTAACTCCCCTAGCATTAATTACAGAGTAATTTCCCTTTTTGACTATCTGCACCAAAACGTTTGCAAAATAAATAAAACTTCCATGCTTAGCAAAAGAATTTCCTGTTTGAACAAAAAATGAAAAAAATGACTGCTCTAGTTGTTGGGTCACAATATCAGATCAAAGTGCCAAGTTTAGAGAATACAAAAAATATAACAGTAAATGCAGTTTGCATATAATTCTTCATTCTTTATTTTTTTGTGCTCATCCCAGAGGTGCAATATTGTTTTAAACAAGATGACTGGAAAGAACTGATTTTTTCCTATTTTGATGCCAAATTTGGTGTCAACTGACAAAGTAGTTGCAGAGAAAATGTCAATGTTAAAGTTTACCACGGACACACACACACACACACACACAAACAACCGAACACCGGGTTAAAACATGACTCACTTTGTTTACACAAGTGATTTTTATTACTACTATCTTTTTTTTTATATCATAATTATCATTTATTTATTTATGTATGTACGCTTATCTATCTATCTGTCTATATATATATATATATATATTTTTTTTTTTTTTTTTTTTTTTTCTCAAGGCCTGACTAAGCGCGTTGGGTTACGCTGCTGGTCAGGCATCTGCTTGGCAGATGTGGTGTAGCGTATATGGATTTGTCCGAACGCAGTGACGCCTCCTTGAGCTACTGAAACTGAAACTGAAAACTTGCGCAAGTGAGTCATAAAGCGCACCTCCGAAGGGGCTCGAACCCGTGTCCCTCCCCACCTGGTCAGTCGGTGACGCAAACCACTTTGCCACAGCGGCTGGTTGAGTTGTAAATGCGTCCCCGACGTTCAGCTGACTGAAAGGAGCGACAAGAGTCGTGCCCTCTGCAGACAGGTGGTTTAGTCTGCACAGTGAAGGAAAAAAGCAGTGTGATAACTTGGGAGGGTTCACTGCATGTGCAGAGGAAGAAAGTGGCACTGACTGTGAGAAGGGAGTTTGTTTCTTGAGCAAGCAGGCTGGTCTAGGAGATGGTTTAGGTAATGTGGTGCTGTTTTGTGTGTGTGTGTGTGTGTATGACACTGTGTGTCTGAGCCTGAATGCATGTGTGTGTGTTTGTGTGAGAATGTGTTTGTGTTTTCTAACATTGAGCACTTTTAGTAATATATTGTCAGATTGGAAGTGATAACTGGAACCGAAATACTTATTGTAATGATAATGGTAATGATGATGATACAATCATAATGAAAATAGTGAGTTTATACTTATAGATACATATATTGTACAGCAAAATATAATCCTATCGCTCTAAAAGCTGCCTCAGCATTAAACACACATGTAATGTAGATCAGTCATGTAGAGCTGCCACACAACAGCATTCGCACATATCTACAGAATTTGTCACCCAGATAATTTGGCTCAACAGCAAAACAACATCAACAACAACTCAGTCTGTACATTTCAGCTTTAATCAGTTACAACGCTGTATATTTAGTCCTTTTTGGGGGGGTAGGGGGAGGTGGGAAGTTTCAACACTTTCCTGAGAGCTGACAAACAAAGGGGAGCAACTGACAGTACTTGAGGGCACAGTTCCATGGACCATGGATGAATTATGTCCCTTACGGGTTGTGGTCCAGTTTTTATTCATTCTTTTTATGTGTTTATGCAGTCTGTATAAACCCATCCCCCTAAACGGGTGTGGGTTTTTTTTTTGTATGTGTGTTTTTTTTTTAATTTTGTTTTTTTACTCTTTCACTTTTGTTGTTGTTGCTGCTGTTTTTTTTAACATGTAGTGTTGCTAATTTCCTCAACTTAATAAAAGCATTTAAAAAATGTTGTGATGCTGACGAGGGTCCCCAAGAAAAGTAAACACTGGGACACAGCAGGGCAGTTTTCACTGGTTGTGCTCTGTGTACTTTCAAGGACTGGGGTGGGTGGCCTGTGTTTGACATGCACAATTCAGTTTCACCAGGAAGACAAGGAGACAAAGATGAGAGAAAATAAGAACAGCTCACACAGGTACACACACACACACACACACACACACACACACACACACACACATGCATGTGTATCATAATTAATGTTGTTATTTATATTTACATTGTTGTAGGTTAATACTTGTTGATATGCATATACATATTCTCCTTCCCATGACACCTCATTCAATACACACCACAATCTCTTTAGAACTTTTTCTTATAATATACTTTTCATCTGATACATAACATGAACACTTTTTTACACTAATATTCACATGCATCCCCTTTCCTTTATCCACTTCTTTACTCCTTTCCGTCTAAAAACACTTATAGTGAATAGACGTTAAACTGAAGATAAAAACATGCATGTGCGCACATACATGCATGCATGCACGCATGCACACATTCGTGCAAGCACTCACATACACACGCACGCACACATGCGTGCAAGCACCCTCTCTCTCACACACACACATGCATACACACACAGTATAACTATTATTTCTCTCTCCTCCCCTGCCTGTTTGACATTTCCCCTCATCCTGATCGACCCCCATCTCCAAACACAAACACACACACAAACACATGCATGTGCGCACATACATGCATGCATGCACGCACGCACACATTCGTGCAAGCACTCTCTCTCTCACACACACACATGCACATGTACACACATTCATGCACGCACGCACACATGCATGCAAGCACCCTCTCTCTCTCACACACACACACACATGCATACACACACAGTATAACTATTACCTCTCTCTCCTCCCCTGCCTGTTTGACATTTCCCCTCATCCTGACCGACCCCCATCTCCAAACACACACACACACACACAGTCACACATTTGAAAGTACACATACACAGCAGATGATTCAATTGAAACAGGAAGTGTGTGAAGTACTACTGAAATCCTAGAGGTAACGCATCAAGAGAACCTGAGCGCACTGGTTCGAATCATGGATCAGCCGCCGATATTTTCACCACCTCCACTAGACCTTGAGTGGTGGTCTGGACTGCTACTCATTCGGATGAGACGATAAAACAAGGTCCCGTGTGCAGCATGCACTTAGCACACGTAAAAGAACCCACAGTAACAAAAGGGTTGTTCCTGGCAAAATTCTGCAGAGAAATCCACTTTGATAGGAAAAACAAATAAAACTGCACACAGGAAAAAATGCAAAAAAAATGGGTGGTGCTGTAGTGTAGCGACGCGCTCTCCCAGAACCTCCTTCATGTGTAGAAGATCATATACGCATGTTAAAGATCCTGTAACCCATGTCAGCGTTCGGTGGGTAATGGAGACACGAAAATACCCATCATGGATGAACCACGACAGAGTCATCGGCAAGTCGATGCTGGTCGTGTAACAGAAAGAAGAAGAAGAAGAAGAAAGAGATGAATCTATGAGACACACACCGAGGGTTAGAACCCAGCACCTAGGATTAGAAGTCTAGCGCTCTAACCACTGTGCTGCCCCCACCTGTCCAAACCATTGTTAACAGCTGAGTTTGATCTCTTGGTTGAAACCAACAGTGAAGTTATAACCTGGTTGTGGCTGATCAGATCAAAAAAAAAAAAAAATGTTGAAAAGATCGAAGTTGTCTTGCACATAATACACGTTGTATAGTTAGTGCTGAGTTGATGATAATATTGTTCATTATGCATTTTGAGTTCATGCAAATATATAGTGGAGTGATGGCCTAGAGGTAACGCGTCCGCTTAGGAAGTGAGAGAATCTGAGCGCGCTGGTTCGAATCACGGCTCAGCTGCCGATATTTTCTCCCCCTCCACAAGACCTTGAGTGGTGGTCTGGACGCTAGTCATTCGGATGAGACGATAAACCGACGTCCTGTGTGCAGCATGCACTTAGCGCACGTAAAAGAACCACGGCAACAAAAGGGTTTGTTCCTGGCAAAATTCTGTAGAAAAATCCACTTTGATAGGAAAAACAAATAAAACTGCACGCAGGAAAAAAAAAAGGGGGGTGGCGTTGTAGTGTAGCGACGCGCTCTCCCTGGGGAGAGCAGCCCGAATTTCACACAGAGAAATCTGTTGTGATAAAAAGAAAAATACAATACAATACAATACAATTCAATATAGATATGTAAGGGCCTTGATTTGTAACTGTGTACGCTGGAATAGCTGC
>NC_134884.1:6636926-6641926 GCF_041734735.1 Babylonia areolata
AGAGAGCTGTTTATTCTGTGATGCGTCATCGGCAAATCGGAATGTCATGAGGTGTATCTGCATTAATGTATCGTGGATACATAACTGTATTTGCAAACGCTGTGAGCTCTCCGGAGATAGGGTGTCCAAATATTCATTATATGATGATTATTACTAATTTCTGATCGAGATGCCAATTATACAGTGTCATGAGTGTATGTTCTGTTCCATTCCTGGCCTGTCCCTGACTGGAACAGAACTGACGTAAATCAGAGCTTCTAATCATCAGTTCCAGGCGAGACGGGCGATAAACCGAGGTCCTGTGTCAGTGCAGCAAGCACGCAATTGGCGCACTGAAAAAAGAACCCACGGCAACTTACTGACGAACTGTTGCCATTTGTCCTCTGGCAAAATCATGTCGAAGAAATCCACTCTGATAGGTACACAACTACATGCATGCACTCGAGGCCTGACTAAGTGCGTTGGGTTATGCTGCTGGTCAGGCATCTGCCTGGTAGATGTGGTGTAGCGCCGTATACGGATTTGTTCGAACGCAGTGACACCTCCTTGAGAAACTGAAACTGTTCACATCAGAATGTCTCCGTCTCTGTTTCAGTTTCAGTTTCCGTCAAGGACTGATGCCGCGTCACTGCGTTCGGACAAATCCATACACGGCCACACTACATCTGCTAGGCAGATACCTGACAGCAGCATAACCCAACGTGCTTAGTCAGGCCTGAGTGCATGCTTATATATTTGTGTTCCTATCAGAGTGGATTTCTGTTTACATAATTTTGCCAGAGGACAACACTCTCGTTGCCATGGGTTCTTTTTCAGTGCGTCAAGTGCCGCGGGATCTAAAGACTAGACGCTCAGTTTGATTTTCCAGTCAAACTTGGGGGAGAGAAAGGCGAGAGCGGGATTCGAACCCACACCCTCACCGGCGGACTGTCTAACGGTATTGGCAGCTGAGCGTCTTAACCATTCTGCCACCTTCCTCCACATCGCTCTCTTCAGATGACAAATGAAGATAATAATAATAATAATAATAATAATAATGTACATTTATACAGCGCCCTTTCTCACTACGAGCTCAGGGCGCTTTACATGAGAGAAAAATATTACAAGTTACATCAGTAAAACATTCATGACCACGCTTTCTCAAGATGTGTGAAACGTACTGCCTGACAAAAAGTGCAGTGTAGACTGCCGTCAGTACAGTGGAGGTGAGTGGCGCTGTGCAGTTCAGTGTCTGTGATCGTTGCTGATTCCCATGTCTGGCATCAGTCGCACGTGCTTCTGACGTCATTCCCAGAAGCGGAATTTCCCCGGGCGCCCCAGTCACTGTGTCTGTCAGTGGTGCCAGCGGAGAGAGAGTGGCTGGTGAGTGAGTGGGTGAGTGCTTCAGGCTGTCGTGATGATGATGATGATGACGATGATGACGATGATGATAGTTATCGTTGATGTTGTTGTTATGATCACGGTTGTTATGATGATGATGATGATGATGACGATGATGATGATGATGATGATAGTTATCGTTGATGTTGTTGTTATGATCACGGTTGTTATGATGATGATGATGATGATGATGATGATGATGACGACGACGAGGATAGTTATCGTTGTTGTTGTTATGATTACGGTTGTTATGATGATGATGACGACGACGACGACGACGACGATGATGATGATGATGATGATGATGATGACGACCATGATAGTTATCGTTGTTGTTGTTATGATTACGGTTGTTATGATGATGATGACGACGATGATGATGATGACGACCATGATAGTTATCGTTGTTGTTGTTATGATTACGGTTGTTATGATGATGATGATGACGACGACGATGATAGTTATCGTTGTTGTTGTTATGATTACGGTTGTTGTGATGATGATGATGATGACGACGACGATGATGATGTTGATGATGATGATGACGATGATAGTTATCGTTGTTGTTGTTATGATTACGATTGTTATGATGATGATGATGATACGATGATGATGACGACGACGATGATGATGATGATGATGATGATGACGACGACGATGACAGTTATCGTTGTTGTTGTTATGATTACGATTGTTATGATGATGATGATGATGATGACGGTGATAGTTATCGTTGTTGTTATGATTACGGTTGTTATGATGATGATGATGATTCTTATTATCATCGTTATGTTATTATTTCTGTTGCTGTTGTTGTTGTTGTTGATGATGATGATGATGATGATGATTACGACATTAGTAGCATTGCCGGCCTAGTCAGAAGTATTAGTGGTAGGAGTTGTATGTCTTATTGATATTATTAGCTTTGTTGGCGATGTTCTCTCTTCTCCTCCTCCTCCTCCTCTTCCTCCTCCTCCTCCTCCCTCTTTTTCATCTTCTCAGTTCACCCCGATCCTCCTCCTCCTCCTCCTCCTCCTTTTCCTTCTCTTCACCCTTCTTCTTCTTCTTCTCCTTTTCCTCCTCCTCTTCTTCCTCCTCCTCCTCCTCCTTTTTCTTGTTCTTCTTCTCCTTCTTCTCTTTCTTTTCCTCCTCCTCCTCCTTCTCCTCCTCCTCCTTCTCCTCCTCCTTCTTCTTCTCCTCCTCCTCCTTCTTCTTCTTCTCCTCCTCCTCCTTCTTCTCCTCCTCCTCCTCCTCCTCCTTCTTCTTCCTCCTCCGCCTCCTTCTTCTTCTCTTCCTTTTCCTCCTCCTCCTTCTTCTTCTTCGTCCTCCTCCTCCTTCTCTTCCTTAACCTCCTCCTCTTCCTCCTCCTTCCTCTTCTTCTTGTTCTTCTTCTCCCCCTTCATCTCTTCCTTAACCTCCTTCTCTTCCTCCTCCTCCTCCTCTTCCTCTTCCTTCTTCTTCTTCTCCTCCCCCTCCTTTTTCTTCTCATCATCATCATCTTTATCATCGTCATTATTATTACTTCCCAAAGCGTTCTGTTTTTTTTAGGAGAATTCTTTACATCGCAATGCCGTTAGACGTCACACACAACACGTGTGAGATTTCCGTACGTCAGTTAATATCACACACACACACACACACACACACACACACACACACACACACACACACACACACACACACACACACACACACACACACACACGCCAGTGGCACTGAAGCGCAAAAAAGAAAAGTCTAGAAAGTGTCGGCTGGCAAACAGATACAGCACACCCATGAAACAGCCCAGATAGCAGTGGCTCTCTCAGTACAAAGGGGGACGCTGTGCACTTCTGGCAGCGTTGGGCTGCATGCGCTGGAGGAACCATCTCCTTGCCTGTATTAAAGCAGATAATAATTATATTAAATAATATATGAATTATTTGTAGTTATCTCAGTGGCTGGAATGCAGCCGGGTGGTGGCTCAGTGGTGACAAAGCTGCAATGCGCTCAGTCAGGACTAGTAAGACCGGGAAGTGTGTGTGTTCGAGTCCGATAATTATACAGACCGTAATTTTTACACACACACACACACACACACACCCTCCTCTCCCTCCCCTAACCCACCTACATGATTATTATTAGTAGTATTAGTGTTATCATATCATTATTAGTTTCTGAATCTGTTTCGTATTATTGTGCGCTAAATCATTATTTTTCTTCTTCTCGTTTCTTTTGCCGTGGGTTATTGCGTGTGTGTGTGTGTGTGTGTGTGTGTGTGTGTGTGTTTGATGTTTATTGTAAAGCGCTTTGAGCTCTCTTTAACTGGGGAGGAAAGCGCTCAACAAATGTTCATTCTTCTTCTTCTTCTTCTTCTTCTTCTTATCATTATTATGAGCATTTACACCACATTTTGAAAATAAGCCCAAAGCGTTTACAATAGAACACTGACAGCAGAAAGGAAAAATTGAACATAAGATACCAAACATTCAGCCCACACACCCACAACACACAAGCACACGCGCACGCACGCACGCACGCACACATGACGTCATAGCACACAATCATAAATAATACACAATCACAACCAACAAAATGTAATTACGAAATTCTCAAACTAACTCACTCACTAATAGTTATTTATTTCATACTGGAAAGGGATGAGCTGTTGAAAATTATTCAGGAGGGGAAAAGGTGGGTCTTCAGACTAGATTTGAAAGACTGCAGCCGGCGAAGATGGGTGATGGAGAGGCTGAGGAAGTTGATTCCAACGAAGAATGGGGGTTTGGTATGCCGGAAAAACTGCGTCAACCATACGCGGATTATACGAAATTTTGAACGTTTGCGCATTTGATCTTCTGCATGCGTGACGTATTTCTACACACTAGTGCATACTAAAGGGGGCCGGCTCAGACAGTAGCAGCAGGTAGAAACATATATATATATATATATATATATAATTATATAATTATATCATTTTGCCCCATCCACATGTAATATGCAGCTTCTGTTCAAACGTGTGTGTGTGTGTGTGTGTGTGTGTGTGTGCAGTGCGTGCATGTGTGAGTATGCACAAGTTTTTATATTGAAATACACTTGTATATATCCTAATTTCTACTGTATCTGTGTACGATTTTCGATTTATGTTCGTATCTTGTTATGTACTATCCCCCCCCCCCCCCCCGCCCCCCCCAATATTCCTTGTGACCCCCGGTACACTTGGTAATAAAGACATATTCTATTCTCTCTCTCTCTCTCTCTCTCTCTCTCTCTCTCTCTCTCTATATATATATATATATATTTGTATTTGTATTTCTTTTTATAACAACAGATTTCTGTGTGAAATTCGGGCTGCTCTCCCCAGGGAGAGCTCGTCGCTATACTACAGCGCCACCCATTTTTTTGGATTTTTTCCTGCGTGCAGTTTTATTTGTTTTTTGTTGTTTTTTTCTGTCGAAGTGGATTTTTCTACAGAATTTTGCCAGGAACAACTCTTTTGTTGCCGTGGGTTCTTTTACGTGCGCTAAGTGCATGCTGCACACGGGACCTCGGTTTATCGTCTCATCCGAATGACTAGCGTCCAGACCACCACTCAAGGTCTAGTGGAGGGGGAGAAAATATCGGCGGCTGAGTCGTGATTC
>NC_134884.1:6646926-6649426 GCF_041734735.1 Babylonia areolata
CTGTTGACGGGTGTTGGTGGAGTACTGGCTGTTGACGGGTGTTGGTGGAGTCCTGGCTGTTGACGGGTGTTGGTGGAGTCCTGGCTGTTGACGGGTGTTGGTGGAGTCCTGGCTGTTGACGGGTGTTGGTGGAGTCCTGGCTGTTGACGGGTGTGGGTGGAGTCCTGGCTGTTGATGGTTGTGGGTGGAGTCCTGGCTGTTGACGGGTGTTGGTGGAGTCCTGGCTGTTGACGGGTGTGGGTGGAGTCCTGGCTGTTGATGGGTGTGGGAGGAGTCCTGGCTGTTGATGGTTGTGGGTGGAGTCCTGGCTGTTGATGGGTGTGGGAGGAGTCCTGGCTGTTGATGGTTGTGGGTGGAGTCCTGGTTGTTCACGGGTGTGGGTGGAGTCCTGGCTGTTGATGGGTGTGGGTGGAGTCCTGGCTGTTGATGGGTGTGGGAGGAGTCCTGGCTGTTGATGGTTGTGGGTGGAGTCCTGGCTGTTGATGGTTGTGGGTGGAGTCCTGGCTGTTGATGGGTGTGGGTGGAGTCCTGGCTGTTGATGGTTGTGGGAGGAGTCCTGGCTGTTGACGGGTATGGGTGGAGTCCTGACTGTTGACGGGTATGGGTGGAGTCCTGGCTGTTGATGGTTGTGGGAGGAGTCCTGGCTGTTGACGAGTATGGATGAGGTCCTGGCTGTTCACGGGTGTGGGTGGAGTCCTGGTTGTTCACGGGTGTGGGTGGAGTCCTGGCTGTTCACGGGTGTGGGTGGAGTCCTGGCTGTTGACGGGTGTGGATGGAGTCCTGGCTGTTGATGGGTGTGGGTGGAGTCCTGGCTGTTGATGGGTGTGGTGGAGTCCTGGCTTTTGACGAGTATGGGAGGAGTCCTGGCTGTTGATGGGTGTGGGTGGAGTCCTGGCTGTTGACGGGTATGGGTGGAGTCCTGGCTGTTGACGGGTGTGGGAAGAGTCCTGGTTGTTGATGGGTGTGGGTGGAGTCCTGGCTGTTGAAGGGTGTGGTGGAGTCCTGGCTTTTGACGAGTATGGGTGGACTCCTGGCTGTTGATGGGTGTGGGTGGAGTCCTGGCTGTTGAAGGGTGTGGGTGGAGTCCTGATGTTGACGGGTGTGGGTGGAGTCCTGGCTGTTGAAGGGTGTGGGAGGAGTTCTGGCTGTTGACGGGTGGGTGGAGTCATGTCTGTTGAGAGGGGGATGGAGTCCTGGTTTTTGACGGGTGTGGGAGGAGTCTGGCTGTTGATGGGTGTGGGTGGAGCCTTGGCTGTTGACAGGTGAGGGTGGAGTCCTCTCTGTTGACGGGAGGTGGGGGTGGAGTCCTGGTTTTCTGTCCGAGGAAGGGGTCCTCGCTGGGTCAAGAGCTCTAGAAGAAAAGGAGGAAGGGAAAAATGGAGAGAAAGGAAAGACGAAAAAGACAGAAAGAAAGAAAAGAAAAGGAAAAAAAAAGGAGTTAGGTGATAACTTTGTCATTCTTAGTGTAGGGATCATGGATCAAAGTAGCGGTAAATGACCGGGCTGGGGCTGTCCTAGTCAGGGTTTATCGCCCGGGGAAGCGCTTCGCTAGCGGGAGTGGTCCAGCCTAGATACTGGGAAAGAAAGAATTGTTTTAGAATTAGTGCTTTTGTCCTGAAGATCCCTCACACAGAGACAGAATAGTCAACATTTGATTGTGGTCACTCTAAGGAAGGAAGGAAGGAAGGAAGGGTCTTCTCTTCCCTCCCTCTCTTTATGTGACAGTCAGTCGTGTCCGACTATGACCATCAGAACAGCAGAGGAGGCAACTGCTGTCCCGGATCCGACTATGTGGGCTAGAATCTGATCATAGTGGAGAGTGTCTTGCCCGAGTTACATCCCCACCACTCTCTCGGTCGGCTAAGAACCCCCACCCCCCACCCCCCACCCCCTCTCTCTATCTTAACTTCTAAATTTCTAGTCTGTCTCGCGGTGCAGTCTTATCTGTCTTTCTGTCTTTCTCTGTTTTCCGCCTCGCTTGTTCTTTCCTTGCTATGATTATTATGTGTGGCCTTCAACATCAGCCACGACACATGGGAGCTGAATGCAATGGACAGACCAAAGTGGCGTTCAGCTGTCCACAAAGGCGCCAAATCCTGTGAGGCCAACAGAATCGCTGCAGCAGAGCAACGCAGACAGGCCAGGAAAAGCAGTGCCAGCAAGTAAGTCCCCGACAGCCGCCACCATCCCCTGTCCACACTGCGTCAGAACTTTCCGGGCGCGGACAAGTTGGCCTGACCAGTCATCTGCGCACCCACAGAGCCCAACCCATCCACCCACCCCCAGGATGACTAGATGGTCCTCGTCGATCCCGACGGACGAACCACACATGTGGGCTAGAATCTGATCATAGTGGAGAGTGTCTTGCCCGAGTTACATCCCCACCACTCTCTCGGTCGGCTAAGAACCCCCCCCCCCCACCCCCCACCCCATCTCTCTATCTTAACTTCTAAATTTCTAGTCTGTCTCGCGGTGCAGTCTTATCTGTCTTTCTGTCCTT
>NC_134884.1:6654426-6656926 GCF_041734735.1 Babylonia areolata
CAGCTGCTCGTAACCTCACCAAGACGTTTCCCTGTCTTCCAGTTATCTCTGAGCTCTACGTTGTGTGTTTGGGTCTTGCTATCGATTCCGGCGACTAACTCCAAGATATACAGATGCAACGAAACATTACCAACGTCTAATACCGGAGTCAACGTAGAAACACAAGACCCTTCAGACTTCAACGAAACGTCAGTCTCTTCAGACATCAACGGAGCATCCACACGCCCCCCAACAGACTTCGATTTGTGGGACTACCTGCCGAAGGAGTGGTGTCATATGTGTGTCGTGGATTATGACGTCAGTCCTGACGTCAACGCCACCGTCATTTGTCACGTGACGCCGCGTGACCCCGCGCAGTGGAGGCTGGCTGACCTGAGGACATCTCTCCCGGCTGCGGCTGTGGATTCGTTGAACCTCGAGGTGAGTGAGAGTGATGTGGAGTGATGGGCCTAGAGGTAACACGTCCGCCCAGGAAGCGAGAGAATCTGAGCGCGCTGGTTCGATTCCCGGCACAGTCGCCAGTATTTGCTCCCCCCTCCACTAGACCTTGAGTGGTGGTCTGGACGCTAGTCATTCGAATGAGGCGATAAACCGAGGTCCCGTGTGCAGCATGCACTTAGCGGAAGTAAAAGAACCCATGACAACAAAAAGGGTTGTCTCTGGCAAAATTCTTGCAGAAAAATCCACTTCGATAGGAAAACAAATAAAATTTCAGGCAGAAAAAAATATCTCTGTTAAAAAAAAAGAAAAAAAAAGGTGGCGCTCTCCCTGGGGAGAACAGCCCAAATTTCACACAGAGAAGTATGTTGTGACACACACAAAAAAAAGAAGAGTGGTACAATAAGTAGTAGTAGTGGAAGCAGTATCATAATGTAAATAGTAGCAGGCTATCATGATAAAAAGTATTGAATGAAAACCATTGAAGCGAGAAATGATAAAACTGAAGATTACGATTGTAAAGTTGTTGTAAAAAAAGCCCCTTGAAGAGAGAGATTATAAAACTGATGATGATGATTGTAAAACTGATGATGATGATTGTATAAGTAAAGTTTTTTTGTAAAAAGCTCTCAAAGAGAGAAATATTTAATGACAATGATGATGGTGGTGACTGCGTGTTTCTTTAAGTGATAGGTAAAAAGTCCTTGAAGAGAGAATTAATGACGATTTCATGAATGATGACAATGACTATTGTTACCATTATCACTATGTAATCTGTAAGTAACAAGCCGTTGAAGAGAGAGAGAGAGAGAGAGATGATGATGATGATGATGCCAAAGACACTTTCAAAACGAAATATCTGTTTACAAATGCACTAACAACAATGACAAACTCAAAAACTAGCAGTATTCCATTAATATGCGCTGACACTATACACAAGCCTATGCTTGAAAAGATTATTAGAACACAACATGTGCTTGCTACATTTTATATATATATATATATATATATATATATATATATTAAACTAGAGAGATATATATAGGGGAGAGATGGGGAGAGTGAGAGAGAGAAAGAGAGAGAGAGGGTGAAGGTGTGGGGAGGAGGCTCATGTCTCAGAACAACAACAAATTGAAGGCCAATTGCGAACGAGCAACAACAACCGTGAATAATTAACAGCCAATTGTGTAGTCATGCCCAACGATTATAGCGATGATTACTGATAGCATTGCCCCAAGGCCGCATGGGGGTATATTGTACACATCCGCAATCTGACGTCGAATTATCTGTGAGCTTACGTCTATTTGCTAGCGACACGCTTGACGCCACGTTCCTGGCATCAGAGATCTTTTACCACCCCTCTTGCGGCCAATCAGTGGCAGCCTCTGTGTGTGTGTGTGTGTGTGTGTGTGTGTGTGTGTGTGTGTGCGCGCGCGTGCGAGAGTGTGTAAGTGTTCACATGTGTGTCAGAAGAGCTCTGTGCGCGCGCGCGTGTGTGTGTTTTACATTACTCTACTTATTTGCTTATTTATCATCATTATTGTCTTATTATTATTATTATTATTATTATCTTTTTATTCTTTTTTTTTTTTAAATGTGTTTTTTAATTCAAATATTCATGTACTTTTTTTCTCAAGGCCTGACTAAGCACGTTGAGTTACGCTGCTGGTCAGGCATCTGCTTGGCAGATGTGGTGTCGCGTATATGGATTTGTCCGAACGCAGTGGCGCCTCCTTGAGCTACTGATACTGATACCGATACTATTAGCTAGGCTGATGGCGGGGACAAAACAAAAAAGAAGAAAAAAAGAAGAAGCTCATTATTGTTTATTTATTCCTCGGGGAAAAACTCCTCTCTCTCTCTGTCTCTCTCTCTCTCTCTCTCTCTCTGTCTCTCTATCTCTGTCTCTCTCTCTCTCTCTGTCTCTCTCTCTCTCCCTCTGTCTCCAAACAGCTACAAACTGCGTTGTTAGAATTGTCATTTTCTTCTGTAACCACTGATGGATGAAGGAATGGAGTTATTAATGTGTTGGGTGACCTGGTTCCATTTTTTTCTTTCTTCA
>NC_134884.1:6661926-6669426 GCF_041734735.1 Babylonia areolata
ATGGGTAAAGAAATAGGCACGAGTCGTCGTTCTTATTATTTTATTTTATTTCAATTTATTTCTTTATTTTTTATGTTTTGTGTCGTTCTTTATTTTTATGTTTTGTGTCGTTAAATGGGCAGAATTGTAAAAAGGCCTTTACTGTGCCTAATTGTTGAGAGAACGATTAAAAAAATTTTTTTCTTGACCTTTATTATTACTATTATGATTGTTATTATTATGATGATGATGATGATGATGATGACGATGATGACGATTAGCATCAGCATCAGCATCATCAACCAGCGTCATCATTAATATTTTAAAACCACGTGTTATTGATATTATTATTATTATTTTTAGCATCATCAGTCATCATCATCAGTATCATTAAATCATTAATCGATTGATCATTGATTTTCAGGTACGCATCCTGATGTACACGCGCGTGCACGTGCTGCTCCCGTGCGGCGGACGGCTACCCCCTCCCCGCCCCTCTGCTTCCAACTCCCTCTCCCCTTCCGGCTCAGGGCGGGGGAAGACTTACGACGCCTTTGTGGCCTACGCCCACCAGGACAGCCCTTGGGTTTTGGAGTCCCTGAGGCCTCGTCTGGAGGGGTCCTCCTCTTCCTCCTCCTCCTCCTCCTCTTCCTCCTCCTCCTTCCCGCGACTGGCGGGTGGTGTCCCGTGCAAGCTGTGCATTCATCAGCGGGACTTCGTTGTCGGCAAGCCCATCATTGACAACATCATCGACTCCATCGCTGCCAGCAGACACACCATCGTGGTCCTGTCTAAGAGTTTTGTCAGGTCGGTTGGTTTTGTGGGTGGGTGGGTGGGTGATAGGGTGTGTTTGTGTGGGGGTGTGGGGGTCGGGAGGTGGTGGGGGGGAGGATGGGGGGGGGGTGGTTGTTTGGGGTGGCGGGGGTGTGATGATGGGTGGGTGTGGGTGTGTGGCTGTGTGTGTGTGTGTGTGTGTGTGTGTGTGTGTCTGTGTCTGTGTCTGTGTGTTTGTGTGATGGTGGGGGTGAGGATGTGTGTGAATATGTGTGAGTGTGTGGTGGTGATGGTGGTGATAGTGGTGTGTGTGTGTGTGTGTGTGTGTGTGTGTGTGTGTGTGTGTGATTGTGGTGTGTGTGTGTGTGATTGTGGTGTGTGTGTGTGTGTGTGTGTGTGTGTGTGTGTGTGTGTGTGTGTGTGTGTGATGGGTTTAAACAGAAGTGGCTGAGCCACGTGGTTCATTATTATCATTATTATTACTTACTTAACCTACTAACTTAACTACTTACTTCCTTGCATAGGTGGGCTGTGTGTGTGTGTGTGTGTGTGTGTGTGTGTGTGTGTGTGTGTTATGAGTTTGGTGTGTTGGGGGTTGGGATGGGGGGGGGGGGGGCTGGGTTGGGTGGTTCCATAATACGCTGACAGCACAATACACTAACAACAATACCATCCATAATATGCTAACAGCACCATGCACTAACAACAATGTTATTGATAATACGCTAACAGCACAATGCACTAACAACAGTGCTATCCATAATACACTAACAACACAATACACTAACAACACGATACACTAACAACAGTGCTATCCATAATACACAAACAACATAATACACTAACAACAGTGCTATCCATAATACGCAAACAACACGATACACTAACAACAATATTATCCATAATACGCTAACAGCACAATGCACTAACAACAATACTATCCAGTAATATACTAACAACACAATACACTAACAACAATGTTATTGATAATACGCTAACAGCACAATGCACTAACAACAGTGCTATCCATAATACACTAACAACACAATACACTAACAACATTCTTATCCATAAGGATAATACATTGATAATACAATACAAGACGATAACAGTGCCAGAATACACTAACAACACAATACACTAACATCAATACTATCCATAATACGCTAACAACACAATGCACTAACAACAATACTATCCATAATACGCTAACAACACAATACACTAACAACAATACTATCCATAATACACTAACAAGACAATGCACTAACAACAGTACTATCCATAATACTCTAACATCACAATACACTAACAACACAGTGCACTAACAACAATACTATCCATAATACTCTAAACAACACAATGCACTAACAACAATATGATCACCACAGGAATGGCTAGGCTGCACCAAGCCTACCACCACTCAAGGATGAGTTAATGCAATGATAGTACAACAACGATAACAATGATCACAAAACACCCGACCATACAATACACTCTCATCACAGGAGTGGCTGGGCCATGGAAGGGCTGCACCAAACCTACCACCAGTCCGTGATGAGTAATACAATGACAATACAATACAATACAATACAATACAATACGATACAATACAATACAATACGATAACAGTAACACGAAACACTAGCTATACAATACACTTAACACTCACCATAGGAGTGGCTGCACCAAGGAAGAACTGCACCAAGCCTACCGCCAGGATAATACATTGATAATACAACACGATAGTTTCAGTTTCAGTTTCAGTAGCTCAAGGAGGCGTCACTGCGTTCGGACAAAACCATATACGCTACACCACATCTGCCAAGCGGATGCCTGACCAGCAGCGTAACCCAACGCGCTTAGTCACGCCTTGAGAAAAAAACAAACAAACAAACAAAAACCACGATAACACGATAACATTGCCATAATACGCTAACAACACAATACACTAACAACAATACTATCCATAATACACTAACAAGACGATACACTAACAACAGTACTATCACCACAGGAGTGGCTGGGCCATGGAGGAGCTTCACCAGGCCTACCACCAGTCCATGGAGGAGCGGCGACGCCACCTGGTGTTGGTGGTCCTGGAGGACGTGCCCCAGGCCCAGATGGCGCCTGTCCTGCGGCGATGCTGCCAGACCTTCACCTACCTGCACGTGCATGACGCTCTCTTCTGGGACAGGTGAAGGCGAGACGTGTGGAGGCGAGGGGAGGGAGGGAGGGAGGAGGAGTGTATTGTCTGTGAGTGGGAGTGAGTGTGTGAGTGTGTGTGTAGGGTGGATGGATAAAGTAGCTGTGTTAGTCTTCAGTTTTAGGTCTCTCCACTTCTAATGTTTATGTGTGTGAGAGAGAGAGAGAGACAGAGACAGAGAGAGACAGAGAGAGAGAGATATATATGTCTTATATAGGCACACACACACACCACACACACAAAGACACACACACACACACACACACACACACACACACACGCGAGAGAGAGAGAGAGAATAATGTCTCGTTTTCTGTCTACCTCACAGACTCCTGTATTCAATCCAAGTCAGCAACGACCCACCAGCCAACAAGACACAGAAACGTCCTGTCACTCCCAACACCACCACCACCACAACATCGACAACGACTACAACGACAACAAACAAACACAACATCACCAGCAACCCAGAGAAAAACAACACCAAGAGCAACAGCATCCACAACCAACAGTTGGAGGAAGGATTCAGAAACCACAAAGATGGCCACAAGGGCAACAACTCCCCCGGTGATGAGGGCAATAACGAAGGAGACACCGACTGCAACCACTGCAAAGCTGGTGGCAAGGGACTCGACTGTCGCTGCGGAGATGTTGAGATTCCCTCCCTTGACGAGGAGCTGAAAAGGGCGGTCTTTTCCGAAGCCATGCGTTCGGTGTCTGTGGAGAGCTCTGCCAGCAGTGAGGCCAGCGCGGTGCCCCTGACACCCAGTCAGTTTGCAATGGACAGACCTCTGTTTGAAGAGGTGTAGAGTTAACTCTTTCCATACGAACGGCGAAAGAGACGACGTTAACAGCGTTTCACCCCAATTACCATCATCAAATATTGCAAGCGGAAGGCTCTTATACTGAAGACGTGAATGTTGACAAAGAATACCACAATTCTGACGATGGAAGCTAAAGGTTGGGTCATTCAGACACCCACTGGACATCCGAGAGGTCTGTGTAGAGGAGAAGATAGGACTGGCCGTACTAAGTGAGTTAAGCAAAGTGAGAGCTGGATTCATCAATGCTTTCTCTACTGGCATTGCAATGGGAAATCATTTACAGCTTAGTCTTTTGTGAAGGACTATGACTCTCAGACTTGGAGGCAAAATTTCACTGGCTCTTAGTCCTGCATGCAGTCTTGAGGGCTAGTTGGCCTTTGGGAACCATCCCAACGCTGACTGTTCTAAAACCCTCTTGGCTGAGAGGGGATGTAACTTGGGCAAGACACTCTCCACTATAATCAAATTCTAGCCCAGATAGTCGGGACAACAGTTACCTCCTCTGTTGTTCTGATGGTCATTGTGGAACACGGCTGACTATCACAAATAAATAAGATGTTAGGTGATGATGATGATGTGGATACTTAAATAGCGCCTATCCTCGGTCGGAAACCAAGCTCTAAGCGCTTTACAGACGAACACAGAGTCATTCAGACTTATATTGCGCCTATCCTCGTTTGGAGACCAATCTCTAAGCACTTTACAAACACCGAGTCATTCATACCTACATAGCACGTATGCTCGGTTTGAGACCAAGCTTTGAACGCTTTTCAAACGAACACAGAGTCTCTCTCTTTTTTTTCCTGAGTCACGTATGCTCATACAGCCATGTAACATTTTACGTGTATGACCGTTTTGTTCAGTCATCCCACCATGCAGGCAGCCATACTCTGGGTATGTTCTTGTTTCCATAACCCACGCTGACATGGATCTTTAACATGCGTATTTGATCTTCTGCATGCGAAAGGGGTTCAGGTGCTAGTTAGGCCTGTCTGTGGCAACTTATAGCAGGGATTGAAACGGGTGAGCCAACAGGTGAGCCAGCAGCAAAGAGCTGTATAATCAGTTGTTTCCTCTTTCATGAAGGACAACGACTGCTATACCAGGAGGCAAGATTGCGCTGGCTCTTAGTGCTGCAGAGTTGGGGGGCAAATGCGCCTTAGGGCATCATCCCAACACCGACTGTCCTAAAGTTCTCTTGGCCGAGAAAGTGGGGATGTAACGTGGGCAAGACACTCGCTATGGAGACTATGATCAGATTCTAGCCCAGTTAGTCTGGATCATGGACAGCAGTTGCCTGTCCTCTGCTGCTTTGTTCTGATTGGTCACAGTCGGACACGACTGACTATTGTACTTGAGGAGTATTGTTTTTGTATTTCATTTGTAGTTTTCTTTTTGTTTGTTTGTTTTGTTTTGTTTTGTTTTGTCCTGACAGACTTGTCTGTGTGAAATTTGGGCTCCGCTCCATGGTGGCAGCCTGTCATCACAGAGCAGCGCCACAGGTATTTTACATATTTTGTTCTGTCTGCAAGTGTATTTCTTTTACTATCAAAGTGGATTCTACATCAGAATTTCAACAGGGGACGACCCTTTTGTTGCCATTGATTGCCGATAGTGCACGCTGCGCACGGGACCATGGTGGAGAGTTTCATCCAAAAGACTATCAACCGGATCACCATCACTCAAAATGTCTAGTGGAGGGGATGTGGTGGTTAAAGGACCAGGCTCATATCAAGCGCACATCCTGCTTTCTGTGGCATGGCGTCGTTTATTTTGTTCAATGAACGGAAGTAAAGGCAGCCCCAAGAGGAAGAAGCCCAGGTACAGAATGGTGACTGACATCCTGATCTGTAAGCTCTGTCTTATCTCAGTCAGGTGACAGTCCTTCACTGACATCCTAACCTGTAAGCTCTGTGAGGTGACAGCCCTTCACTGACATCCTGGCCTGTAAGCTCTGTCTTGTCCTAGTGAGGTGACAGTCCTTCACTGACATCCTGATCTGTAAGATCTGTGAGGTGACAGCCCTTCACTGACATCCTGATCTGTAAGCTTTGTCTTGTCTTAGTCAGGTGACAGCCCTTCACTGACATCCTGGCCTGTAAGCTCTGTCTTGTCCTAGTCAGGTGACAGCCCTTCACTGACATCCTGATCTGTAAGATCTGTGAGGTGACAGCCCTTCACTGACATCCTGACCTGTAAGCTCTGTGAGGTGACAGCCCTTCACTGACATCATGATCTGTAAGCTCTGTGAGGTGACAGTCCTTCACTGACATCATGATCTGTAAGCTCTGTGAGGTGACAGTCCTTCACTGACATCCTGATCTGTAAGCTCTGTGAGGTGACAGCCCTTCACTGACATCATGATCTGTAAGGTCTGTGAGGTGACAGCCCTTCACTGACATCCTGACCTGTAAGCTCTGTGAGGTGACAGCCCTTCACTGACATCCTGATCTGTAAGTTCTGTCTGTGAGATGACAGCCCTTCACTGACATCCTGACCTGTAAGCTCTGTCTTGTCCTAGTCAGGTGACAGTCCTTCACTGACATCCTGATCTGTAAGCTCTGTCTTATCTCAGTCAGGTGACAGCCCTTCACTGACATCCTGACCTGTAAGCTCTGTCTTGTCCTAGTCAGGTGACAGTCCTTCACTGACATCCTGACCTGTAAGCTCTGTCTTGTCCCAGTGAGGTGACAGTCCTTCACTGACATCCTGACCTGTAAGCTCTGTCTTGTCCTAGTCAGGGTGACAGTCCTTCACTGACATCCTGACCTGTAAGCTCTGTCTTGTCCCAGTGAGGTGACAGTCTTTCACTGACATCCTGACCTGTAAGCTCGTCTGTCCTAGTCAGGTGACAGTCCTTCACTGACATCCTGATCTGTAAGCTCTGTCTTGTCCTAGTCAGGTGACAGTCCTTCACTGACATCCTGGCCTGTAAGCTCTGTCTTGTCCTAGTCAGGTGACAGCCCTTCACTGACATCCTGACCTGTAAGCTCTGTCTTGTCCTAGTCAGGTGACAGTCCTTCACTGACATCCTGATCTGTAAGCTCTGTCTTGTCCTAGTCAGGTGACAGTCCTTCACTGACATCCTGACCTGTAAGCTCTGTCTTGTCCCAGTGAGGTGACAGTCCTTCACTGACATCCTGACCTGTAAGCTCTGTCTTGTCCTAGTCAGGTGACAGCCCTTGACTGACATCCTGATCTGTAAGCTCTGTCTTGTCCTAGTCAGGTGACAGCCCTTCACTGACATCCTGACCTGTAAGCTCTGTCTTGTCCAAGTCAGGTGACAGCCCTTCACTGACATCCTGACCTGTAAGCTCTGTCTTGTCCAAGTCAGGTGACAGCCCTTCACTGACATCCTGACCTGTAAGCTCTGTCTTGTCCCAGTGAGGTGGCAGTCCTTCTGGAGGAGTATTCTCGTCAGCAGCATTTTAGGCTTTTATTTTATTTGGTTTTGTTTTTTGTTCAGCTTGAAAAACAACATCTTAATGCTTTTATTGGTTAATTTAAATAATTTGTTTATTCATTTTTATTTATTTATCCATTATGTATTCATCTATTCATTCATATATCTATTTATTTATTCATTTATCAATTTATTTGTTCGTTTATTGATCCGTTTCTTCGACAATACGTGCATTCATTCATTTAACTCTTAATAAGTGCATGGGCTTGTGGGAAGAGAATCCCTGACACTTGGTACCAAGAGGCGAGTAACGA
>NC_134884.1:6671926-6694426 GCF_041734735.1 Babylonia areolata
CAACAGTAAACAGACCATTGGAAGACACCCACGCACCCCAACAATGTACCCAAACAACAGTTAACAGGCCATTAGAGGACACCCACCCACCCGTACAATGTACCCAAACAACAGTAAACAGACCATTAGAGGACACCCACCCACCCGTACAATGTACCCAAACAACAGTAAACAGGCCATTAGAGGACACCCACCCACCCGTATAATGTACCCAAACAACAGTAAACAGACCATTAGAGGACACCCACCCACCCGTACAATGTACCCAAACAACAGTAAACAGACTATTGGAGGACACCCACCCACCCGTACAATGTACCCAAACAACAGTAAACAGACCATTGGAGGACACCCACCCACCCATACAATGTACCCAAACAACAGTAAACAGACCATTGGAGGACACCCACCCACCCGTACAATGTACCCAAACAACAGTAAACAGGCCATTAGAGGACACCCACCCACCCGTACAATGTACCCAAACAACAGTAAACAGACCATTAGAGGACACCCACCCACCCGTACAATGTACCCAAACAACAGTAAACAGGCCATTAGAGGACACCCACCCACCCGTACAATGTACCCAAACAACAGTAAACAGGCCATTAGAGGACACCCACCCACCCGTACAATGTACCCAAACAATAGTAAACAGACCATTGCATGACACATGACCTATACATAGATACACTATAGAGTGGAGTTTAACGACCTATCGGCGCGACGCCCTTAAGGTCTAGTTGTTCGTGGCTGTGGTCTTTAGTCCACCACCCGCTTGGCTGTGATATGAGTGGCCCTGACGGGCACAGGCACATGCAGAAATTACACTTCGTAGCAGAAGGACACTGTGTGTGAGGTGGTGGGTTTTCGGGGTGTTGTGTTCGTGCGTGCTGGTGTGTGGTGTGGTGTAGTGTGGTGTGGTGGTGGTGGTGGTGGTGGTGTGTGTGTGTGTGTGTGAAAGAGAGAGAGAGAGAGAGTGTGTGTGTGTGTGTGTGTGTGTGTGTGTGTGTGATGATCTTCTTGCAGTTCCTTGTCTGTCTGTCTGTCTGTCATACGCACTGACATAAAAGCAAAGAATCACACATAATTAACCACACACACACACACACACACACACACACACACACACACACACAGAGGCTCTGTCGAAATCACACACGGATAGACTTACATTAATTGATACCCGCCAGATATTTCCAACCTTTCAGGTTGAAATGTTGACACCAATAATTATTAGACCACCACTGCTAGACCTCTCAATCCTACTTGCTGAATAATAAGTGGAGAGTATTAATCAGTCGCTACACATAACCCACTTCACCCCCACCTATATACACACCTACCACGCACACCCCGACTTCTTCAAACTCGGCCAACCAGAACGGTCGACCCCTAGAAACGTGTAAACACGTCTGAGGCTTTCGCAATACCTCAGACTGTGGCTGTGCTGTGTTGTGGTCGCCAGTGTAAAAATCTCTCCGCATTGCTGAATGGTTTAAAACAGTGATAAAAGATTCACATTGTGTGTGGATTCTTGTTTTTTTTAGTGTGTGTGTGTGATTGCTGCTACTTTTTTCTTTTCACTAGACAGTCCGCTTGCGTGTGTGTGATCGTGTGTAGACAGGAAGCCGTGCCAGTGTATGGTACGTGAACTATAATTATTACGTCCTGCCTTTCTGTATAGTTCGGTTTGGCTTCGTTTAGTGTGACAGGTTTCGCTGCTGTGACCGGAGGGTAACTTGGTAAGTGGTGTTGTTTTATCTCCTCATTGTTTGGGATGGGGTAGGGTGAGGGGCGGGGGGGAGGGTAGTGTTTCACATTGAAATGCTTTTTGCGTGTTTTTGACTCACTTGTGTAAACAAGTGAGTCTATGTTTTAACCCGGTGTTCGGTTGTCTGTGTGTGTGTGTGTGTGTGTGTGTCTGTGGTAAACTTTAACATTGACATTTTCTCTGCAACTACTTTGTCAGTTGACACCAAATTTGGCATAAAAATAGGAACAAGAGAGGCAGAGCCTTCAAGACTCACTTGTGATACACTTTTTAAAAAAATCCAAGCTTTTTATGTATTGAGTATAATGCATTTACTGTTATATTTATATTTTTTATATTCTCTAAACTTGGCACTTTGATCTGATATTCGACTCAACAAAAGATCTGTCATTATTTTCATTTTTTGTTCAAACAGGAACTTCTTTTGCTAAGCATGAAAGTTTTGTTTATTGCAAGAACTGAATTTTTCCTATTTTTATGCCAAATTTGGTGTCAACTGACAAAGTAGTTGCAGAGAAAATGTCAATGTTAAAGTTGACCACGGACACACACACACACACACACACACACAGACAACCGAACACCGGGTTAAAACATAGACTCACTTATTTACACAAGTGAGTCAAAAATTCAGTTCTTTCCAGTCATCTTATTTAAAACAATATTGCGCCTCTGGGATGGGCACAAAAAAATAAAGAATGAAGCCTAATTATATGCAAACTGCATTTACTGTTATATTTATATTTTTTGTATTCTCTAAACTTGGCACTTTGATCTGATATTTGACCCAACAGCTAGAGCAGTCATTATTATCATTTTTTGTTCAAACAGGAACTTCTTTTGCTAAGCATAGAAGTTTTATTTATTTTGCAAACGTTTTGGTGCAGAGGTAAAAAAGGGAAATTACTCTGTAATGCTAGGGGGAGTTAATTTGCTTTAAACTGATCTTTCTCATCTTAAACATTACATTTTGAAACAAGAGAGGCAAGGCCTTCAAGACTCACTTATGATGCACTTTTTAAAAAACATCCAAGCTTTTTATGTATTGAGTATAATTTCAAAATGTAATGTTTAAGATGAGAAAGATCAGTTTAAAGCAAACTAAGTCCCCAGCAGAGTAATTTCCCTTGTTTTACTGCCTGCAGCAAAACGTTTGCAATAAACAAAACTTTCATGCTTAGCAAAAGAAGTTCCTGTTTGAACAAAAAATGAAAATAATGACAGATCTTTTGTTGAGTCGAATATCAGATCAAAGTGCCAAGTTTAGAGAATATAAAAAATATAAATATAACAGTAAATGCATTATACTCAATACATAAAAAGCTTGGATTTTTTTTAAAAAGTGTATCACAAGTGAGTCTTGAAGGCTCTGCCTCTCTTGTTGTCTTTATTCTAAAATGTTATGGATCGTGTTACTGAAACAAAATCGTTGGGTTTTTCATATTATTTTGTCACTCCTGGAAGAAATTTTTTTGAATGGAAAATCTTGCATGGAAAGTCTGTGAAACACTAGTTTAATCAGATTGGACAATGTTGTGTTGAGTTTCGTAGCGTGCACATACAGTATGTGGGGGAGACCTACCGTTCTTTGGGCGAGTGCTTCTCCGAACACCTGAGGTCGATGGCCAGGCTACAACAACCCTGTCGGCCAGAATTTTGTTGGCCCATACCACAGCTTCACCCATGCAAGAATCTCAGCTGTCTGGCAGAATCCCAGTGACAGCACGTACAGAAAGTACATGCAGAGCCGCGTCATTGACCGCTTGGGGACCGCACAGCCGACTGGATTGAACGTCAGAGTCACTGACGTCTAGCGCCTGGGCCCTTCTGCCTTGATCTCTTTGTCCTTATTCTTTCTTTACATCCTATCCCTCTTTTCAGAAACAATATATATGTGTATGCATTTGTATATGTATATGTGTGTATATATGTCAAGTGAAGTCAAGTCAAGATTTTATTTCATGATGGTAAATTGAATAAGCAACAATTGCTTTTTTTTACATCAAGCCATCAACGAAAAAAAAAAAAGAATTAAAAAGAAGGGAAAAAAAGGAGAAAAAAATAGGAGAGAGAGAGAGAGAGAGAGAGAGAGAGAGAGGAAACAAGCAAATGAAGAGCAACAATAACAACAAAATGCATAAATATATATATATATATACACACAAGAATAATGTAATAAAGAAATACACAGTTGCATTTCCATTTCACACACACACACACACACACATACACACCACTGAACACAAATTCTCTGACACAATTACACCATGCCCATCTCACCCACATGCACATGTTCCCCCATATAGTGCAACATCCTTGCCAACACAAGCATATACAAAACATTTCACAAATAATAGAAATATTAGACAAACAGTTCAAAATTTGTATTACTGTTAATTATTTTCAATGAGGTGGTTCTTCAGATTTTTCTTTAACACGTTTTTATTTACGATACTTTTTATAGTGAGTGGGAGATTATTCCATAAATTTCCACCAGAATACAGAAAGCTGGATTTGTAAAGGTTGTTTCTTGGTCTGGGTATGCAAAGCATGTGGTTGTGTCTGTGTTCATTAGTTTTAAAAGTGTATGCAATCTTTTTTGGAGCATTTCCATACATAACATTATGCATGCAAACAGCTTTGTTGAAGTACAGCCTGTTGTGAAAAGATAATATATTATAGTCCATTGGGGTCAGGGAGTTCGGTTTTAACAATACTATTTTCAGTGCTCTTTTATACATACAGTGAATAAACTTTGAGAGGCTACAGCTGTCCCATAAAGTTGACGCATAATCGATTACTGGCAGAATATGTGCACAGAAGAAGAACTTTCGTAAATGGACATTAAGGAGCTTTTTGATTTTTGCCAGTTGAAGTATTCTATTTGAGAGACGTTTACTTAATTACTTCATAAGATCAGTCCAAGATAGTTCTTTATCAATAATGACACCCAGAATGTTGTGTGAATCTACCTCTTCAATTTTATTGACGCCTTGGAATTGTGGTTTGAAGTTATGTTTCATTTTTTGTTTTTTTTTGTCATGCACATACATACATGCACTTCGTTTTCTGAGCATTCAAGGACATGTGATTCAAGTGTGTCCAGTCATTAAGTTTCTGAATATCATCTTGGAGTTCATTAGTTAGTTTACTGGCATCTGAACTGCTTGAATGTAAGGATGTGTCATCTGCAAGCATTTCACATTTACATTTCATATAACAAAGTAAGTCATTTACATAAGTGAAGAATAAAATTGGCCCTAAGATGGATCCCTGAGGTACTCCATGTTTAATAGATGTAAAATTTGAGGTGTGATTATTTATTGTTATTAACTGCTTCCTATCAGAAAGAAAAGATTGTATAAGGTGAATATACTCTGGCGGTAATTTATAAGCTTCTAATTTACGTAGTAACAAGGAGTGATTGATTACATCAAAAGCTTTTTTCAAAATCTATGAAAAGGAGACCTGTGAATTTATTTTAATTTATGTTATGTAGAAGACTGTCAGTGAGTTGTATGAGGGCTGTATGACAAGAATGATTTTTACGGAAACCAGACTTGTCTTCATGGATTTGGTCGTTGTCAAAGAGATAAGAATATAAACATTTTTGCAAATGTTCTTCAATGGGTTTAGACAGAGCAGACAAGACAGAAATTGGCCTGTAGTTAGATGGATCAGAAGAATCACCTGATTTGTACAGTGGAATGACTCTAGCCTGCTTGAATTTAGAAGGAAAACATTTCTTATCGACACACAAATTATAAAGATATGTCAGAGTATCTACAATAACAGGGGAAGAAAGCTTTAATATCTGTCCATCTAACCCGTATGTGTGTATATGTGTGTGTATGTATATGTATGTGTGTGTGTATATATATATTGTATGTGCATGTATGTGTGTATGTATATGTGTGTGTATATATATTATATGTGTGAGTGTATGTGTATGTGTATGGATGTATGTATTATGTGTGTATATACATGTGTATGTGTATATATATATATATATTTGTGTGTGTGTGTGTGTGTGTGTGTTGCACTGAATGGTGATCAGCAAGTGTTTTAGTGTGCATGGTCCATCAAAACAGAAAGTAGTGAGATGTCATCACCCTTTTCTATCCACACTGTCCTCTTCTCATCACTTGACAACGGGCCTATGGTTCGAACGTTGTATCCCACTAAACAAAGAGGATTCCTCCACCACCAAAAAGGTTTTTTTTATAAACTTTAGTTTTTTGTCTGATAATCTCCATTGCTCATTATTGAATGACACAATCTGTGTGTCTTATAACATGATGATTATAGGTTTGGCATCAAATGGTCACGGGCTGATTTGATTGACTGTTGGTCCAGCTCGACACCTTCTCAGCCAGACGTGGTGACCAGCACCCTAAGGGCAGCGTGACCAGTTGCCGGAACCATGCCGCTCAAAGACCACCTGCCACTGGTCTGGTTTATCGGAACATTCGCCACCCCGATTATATACATCGTCTGTTTCGCCAGCAAAGGATGGGTCACCGCAGACGACCGGGAGTTTGGCTTGTGGGAGTGGTGCTTCACCAACTTTACAGAAACAACTGAGAGCAACATGACCCAGTGTCATTCTATTGCACCAGGGGACAGTCCAGGTAAGGTGGGTGTGGGTGTTGAGGGGGTGACAAAATGTCATCCTATTGCATGAGAGGTGTAACCAAATGTCATTCTATTGCTTCAGGGTACAGTCCGGGTAAGGTGGGGGAGTGGGTATTGAGGGGGGGGGGGTGACCAAATGTCATTCTATAGCATCAGTGGAGTGACAAAATGTCATCCTATTGCTTCAGGAGACAATCCAGGTAAGGTGGGGGTGGGTGTTGAGGGGGGGATTACCAAATGTCATCCTATTACTTCAGGGTACAGTCCATGTTAAGTGGGGTTGGGTGTTGAGGGGTTGACCAAATGTCATCCTATTGCTTCAAGGTACAGTCCAGGTAAGGTAAAGTGTCATCTTATTGCATCTATTGGAGGAAGGTGGCAGAATGGTTAAGACGCTCAGCTGCCAATACAGAGAGTCCGTGAGGGTGTGGGTTCGAATCCCGCTCTCGCCCTTTCTCCTAAGTTTGACTGGAAAATCAAACTGAGCGTCTAGTCTTTCGGATGAGACGATAAACCGAGGTCCCGTGTGCAGCACGCACTTGGCGCACTGAAAAAGAACCCATGGCAACGAGAGTGTTGTCCTCTGGCGAAATTACGTAAAATGAAATCCACTTTCATAGGTACACAAATATGTAAGCATGCACTCAAGGCCTGACTAAGCGCGTTGGGTTATGCTGCTGGTCAGGCATCTGCTCAACAGATGTGGTGTAGCGTGTATGGATTTGTCCGAACGCAGTGACGCCTCCTTGAGAAAGTGAAACTGAAACTGAACTTATTGCATCAGGGGAAAATGCAGGCAAGGGGGTGATGGGTTTGAGGGAGCTAACCAAACGTCATTATTATGAATCAGAGGACAGTCCATGTAAGGTGGGGGTGGGTATGGTGACCAAATGTCCTTCCATTGTATCAGAGGACATTACAGGTAAGGTGGGCGGGGTTAGGGTGTGCGTAACCATATAATTATCGTTAGGTTGCATCAGGGGACAGTCCTGGTAAGGGGGTGATAGAGGTGTGTGAAATTCGGGCTGTTCTTCTCAAGGAGAATCTGTCACAAGAGTGCAGCACCACCCATATATATCTTTTACTGGGTTTTCTATTTTTTGTGTATTTGTTTCACTAAGTGGATTTTTCCCTTCAGAAGTTTTTTTTGTCAGGGACAGCTCTTTCGCGACCATGGGTTCTTTTACCGTGCGTGCTGCACACGGAACCATGGTGACAAATGAATGACAAACATCCAGACCATCATTCAAGCTCTAGTGGAGACGGGCAGGGAAAAGAAAAGAAAAAATCCGAGTCTGTTTAAGGCGATCGAACCCCGTGGACTCTCCCTTTCTAGTAAGGCACATGACCACTTGGCCACCGGTGCAGTTTTGGATGTGTGTGTTGCAGGTTACTATGAAGCAGTTCGAACCATCGCCTGCTTCACTCTGGTGGCACATGTTGTCTATTTCTTCACGTGCAACGAAAAGGAAGGAATGGGCAAGGACAAGCAGCCTTGCCTTGTGTCTTTTCTCTCAAGTAAGTGAATGCATATTATGAGTTCGTGCGCTAGCACACATGGACACACACACACACACATGCGCACACACGAGCATGCACGCTCGCATGTACGGACACTCAAAGACATATTCTGCAATATGAATGCGAAAATTGTAGTAGTTGTAGATATAGCAGCAGCAGCAGCAGTAGTACTAGCAGCAGCAGCAATAGTATTAGCAGGCAGCAGTAATTGTAGTAGTAACGATAGTACTCATAACTGACAATTCATTTTTAACTTCATTTTTGACTCACTTGTGTAAACAAAGTGACTCCAATGTTCAGTTGTGTGTGTGTGTGTGTATGTGTGTGTGTGTGTGTGTGTGTGTGTGTGTGTGTGGTAATCTTTGTCTGCCACTGCCAAATTTGGATCAAACATTGTGGGAAAAAATCTTCACAGTCAAACCCCCAAAAGGTTGTAAGTCTCCCGTATTAATCTGTATATCCGGATCATTTATTTTATTGATGATCCGAAACTTGTTCTGTGGTCAGAACACATACAGTAACACAAAAGACACCATCGACGTGTTCACTGGATATGGATATTCTTAAATGGATACTGAATTAACCAGAATGAAAATAAAAGAGAATTTGAATGAACGGGTTGTAGTTTCTGTGAGCTCAAAGTGAAGAGACGTTCCATTGACGAACCACTCCTCCCCCACTACAGTGCTGGGCTCGCTGACCACCCTGGCCATTCTGGCTGACCACTACAGGGACGACGGGCCCTGGAAGGACTTGAACCCTGCCCTGGGCTGGTGTTTCTGGCTGGTAGTGGCCAGTACCGTGCTCAACTTCCTGATGATCGGAGTCAGCTACAAGCGGGACGAGATCCGCAAATCCACTGGATCCCCTGCTGTGTCGCAGGCTCCCAGCAATCCCCCGCCACGCCGGGCTTCCAACGCCAGCACCATCTCTCTGGACGGCAGGAGGAAGGTGACCATCTTCCACACCAGCACCAGCACGCCGACACGTGGCGGGTCCAACGTCGGTGGGGAGTCTGCCGGCGTCAACAACCCGGGACCGTCGCCTTCCTCGCGTCAGAGGGGCGAGGGGGAGCGGTTTCCGGTGCTGGCGTTGCCTCGCTATGACATGCCGCCCTTGCCGCCCTTGGAAAACGCGCCATCAGTGGCTCCGCCCTCTTACGAGGAAGTGACGCGAGGGGGCGCTATGTTTCCGCCACCTCCGGTGTACAGCGTCTCTGAAGCTGCGGCTCGTTCTGGAGCGGAAACTTACGGCTAGTGTGTGTGTGTGTGTGTGTGTGTGTGTGTGTTTGTGTGTGTGTTGTGTGTGTGTGTATGTGTGTGTGTGCGTGTGCGTGTGTGTGCAGACTGGAGTTGACCAACATTCTACTTTTTCCTGTGTCATAAATTGTGTCACTCAAGTCCAAAAACCCACCACAAACAACAATAGGGTATGAATGTGTGCTGTACATTATTGTGAGACTGTTTGCGAAGTTGTCGAAACTGGCGACGCACAGGAACAATCCGTGATATTTATGTGCTCAATGGGAGACAATTCAAATGATTGTTGTTTGTTACAGGTGTTTATTGTTGTTGGAGGTGGTTTCATTATTACTAGTATTATCAATAAATTTATTATGTTTACGATGATTATTATGTTTATTACCGTTATCATTCTTGTGTTTGTTACTGTTTATATCATTATTATGTTTATATAATATTATTATTATTATGTTTATATTGTTAATATAAAACCATTTCAAATTTTTTTGCAATTGAGATGAATGGACACATTTCAAAATATATCAAGAGAAAAAAAGGCAACGGAAGTTAAGTCTGAGTGACACAAAGTATTTATATTCCAATAATAGTAACAATAATAAGGATGGTAATGATTATTATCAATGGATAGCACTTATCCAGAAAAGTGGTGTAGACGCTTCCGAAACACATGATGTTCAACATTACACATTGCTTCCATGTTGCACAAATACAAAATGAAATGCAACTTGAACACACACACACACACACACACACATCTCTCTCTCTCTCTCTATAGATATATATATATATATATATATGTCATGTATTCCCATGGAAGCATAATATACTGGCACGATATTTCTTGATGTACTGTTTTGATTATTTTACTGGTATTATGATATAGATAGCAACAGTATCGCTATCGTCATTATCATTATTTATATCAATGTTGCTGCCATTATCGGGTATTCTTATCATTATATTCTCTTCAAGCCCTTTTAATGGTAATGAATATTATCAGTAGCAGCATCGTTATTGTTATCACCTTTTTTTTTTTTTCCTGAAGCTCATGTTTATCATACATGTCGTTTCTTTTCAATATTAAGTCAATAACGCGTGTAAATAAGAATTGAACAAAAAATTATCGTGAACGATTTATGTTCGATCTGTCGTTGATCTACGCCTTTTCAAATCTTTCCATTTGATTCCCTGTCTCTCTGTCTCTGTCTCATTCTCTGTCTCTCTTTCCTCATCTCTGTCTCCTTACCTGTCTCTATTTCAGTCTCTCTGTCTCTGTCCATCTGTTTGTCTGTGTCCTTGTCTCTCAAGCGTCTCTGTCTGTCTCTCTGTTGTTCTCTCTCGCTTTTTCTTTCTCTCCCCTCCTGCATGCCCTAACTCGCTCTCTCTCGTACGTGTGTGTGTGTGTGTGTGTGTGTGTGTGTGCGTAAATGCGCGTGTGTGTGTGTGCATGCGTAAATGCGTGCATGTGTGTGTGTGTGTGTGTGTGTGTTCGCGCGCGCGCGTGTGCGCGTGTATGTATTAGCGATTACAAAAAATTGCCATGAAGACAGCTCTTTTCTGAAGACCACAGCATTAATTAGGGACTCAACCCGGATACAAGATTTAGACTAATAATAATGAGTGTTGGTTACCCTCTCTTGTTGCTTCTTACCTCAGAATGCTTAAAGCTGGTACAGATGGATCTGGTGAATTCTGTTTGTTACCCGAATTTTGATTCCCCAAACTACCGATATATGTATATGTGTCCATGGCCAAGCGCGTTAAACATTCATACGGGTCAGTCATTCTCTCTCTCTCTCTCTCTCTCTCCTTTTGGAGCATTGTAATTTAGATCTGTCACAGTTCAGATGTACATTATTGCATAAAGTGCACATATATTACTGTACATATCATTTCTTTTAAAATGTTCCGTATTCATTGTTTCCCCTTAAATGGGTCTGCTTGCTTTCTGAAATAAATTCAAAAGGTTTTACCGCTGCTCGTATCTTTATTTTATCTGTTTGTGTGTCTGTCCATTTGTCTCTTTTCTCAGATTGTGCTGTGTGTGTGTGTGTGTGTGTGTGTGTGTGCATGTCTATGTGTCTGTTTGTGTGTGTGTGTGTGTGATGATTTTCTTGTCACTCTTATATTTCTTTGTCTCTGTCTGTCTGTCACACACGGGCATAAGAATGAAAATACAGAGATACACACACACACATCCACACAGAAACACTCAATACACACACATACATATACAATAGTACATAGACACACAGACACAAACTAACATGTCTCTCTCTCTGCCGGCGTCAACAACCCGGGACCGTCGCCTTCCTCGCGTCAGAGGGGCGAGGGGGAGCAGTTTCCGGTGCTGGCGTTGCCTCGCTATGACATGCCGCCCTTGGAAAACGCGCCATCAGTGGCTCCGCCCTCTTACGAGGAAGTGACGCGAGGGGGCGCTATGTTTCCGCCACCTCTGGTGTACAGCGTCTCTGAAGCTGCGGCTCGTTCTGGAGCGGAAACTTACGGCTAGTGTGTGTGTGTGTGTGTGTGTGTGTGTGTGTGTGTGTGTCTGTGTGTGTGTGTGTGTGTGTGTGTTGTGTGTTGTGTGTGTGTGTACGTGTGCGTGTGGGTGGACTAGAACAGATTAACAAACTAGATTTTTACTACAATTTACGTTTTGTCACTCACTCAGACAAAAAAACGACCATCAGGAACAAAAAGGAATGTGCTAGTGTGTGTGTGTGTGTGTGTGTGTGTGTTGTGTGTGTGTGTGTGTACGTGTGCGTGTGTGTGGACTAGAATAGATTAACAAACTAGATTTTTACTACATTTTACGTTTTGTCACTCACTCAGACAAAAAAAAACGACCATCAGGAACAAAAAGAAATGAGTGTGTGCCGTTAATTATTGTGAGAATATTTGCGAAGTTGTCGAAATTGGCAACACACATGGGGGACAATCAGTGATATCCATGAGCTCAATGGGAGATAATTCAAATGATCCTTGTTTGCCCCCCCCCCCCTCCACCCCCCCTCCCCCCAAAAAAACAAACAAACAAACAAAAAACAAAACAAAACAAAACAGGTGAAGATGTTTACTGTTGTTACTGCTGGTACAAAATTATGATCATGCTTATGGTTATGGTTACTATTGCTTATCATTATTATTATTATTATCTTCATCATTGTTATTTTGATGTTCTCATAAAATCGTTTGGAATTATTATACTGTTGAGATGTACGGACTTACTGAAAGAAAATGCATGACTAAAAACACAGGAACCGGATTGTGAAGCTTGGTGACACAAACTGTTCGTATAATACAATATATGTAATAATGATCATATCGATGCTACTACTACTACTACTACTTACTATTATTATTATTATTATTGGATAACACTTTATCCAGAAAGCTGCTCTGGGTGTTTTCGAAACACAATGATTTACATCACAAACTGCATCAATGTTACACATATTATACAAAACAAAAATGTACCTTAGAAACTGTGTGTATACAGACAATACCAGTACATACATACATTGAAACATACTATATATTATAATGTAAGCGTAATATACTGGCTCGACGTTTCCTCGTGTTTTGATTTAACTGCTTTACTGTTACGATAATAGAAACAGTAGCAGTATCATTATCATATCATCATAATGGGTGCAACAGCCGAGTGGTTAAAGCGTTGGACTTTCAATCTGAGGGTCTCGAGTTCGAATCTCCGTCACGGTGCCTGATGGGTAAAGGGTGGGGAGTTTTCCGATCTCCCAAATCAACAGATGTGAAGACCTGCTCTTGCGTGAACCCTCTCCGTGTGTATGTACGTACAGACGATCAAATATGCACGTTAACTCACTCAGTACGGCCAGTCCTCTCTTCTCTACACAGACCCCTCGGATGTCCAGTGGGTGTCTCAATGACCCAACCTTTAGCTTCCGTCGTCAGAATTGTGGTATTCTTTGTCAACATTCACCTCTTCAGTATAACAGCCTTCCGCTTGCAATATTTTGATGATGGTAATTGGGGTGAAACGCTGTTAACGTCGTCTCTTTCGCCGTTCGTATGGAGAGAGTTAAAGATCCCGTAATCCATGTCAGCGTTCGGTGGGTTGTGGAAACAAGAAAATACCCAGCATGCACCCCGTCCGTCCTCCTTGAAAACGGAGTATGGCTGCCAACATGGAAGGGATAAAAAGGGCATACACGTAAAAGCCCACTCATGTATACGAGTGATTGAAATGTAACGTTTTCACACACACACGCACACGCTCATTCTGAAAAAAAAAATCCAATTTTACTTCACTCCTTTTCAAAAGCGCGTGATTACGTGTAGATAAATGTTACTCACTCACCTATCATACGCACGCACACACACACACACACACACACACACACACACACACACACACAGACAGAGCGGGAGACAAGATTCATCACATGAAACTGTAACTGTAAAGAAAATTCCTTCCTATTCAATGAATCACACATTCACACTCAACTCACTACGATTGACGGCACGACTCACACATCACATCACATCACATCACATCATATCACCACATACCCAAGTCTAGATACTGAGGCTGCTCAATCCTTGGCTCATCTCGCTCTCTGGGCTGCCAACAACGACCGTGCACACGGCTCTGATGCTGCAGCTGCAACTACTACTGTTGCTGCTGGTGGTGGTGGAAGTTCTTGTTTCTGCCAACAAGTTCTTGGAGTGAAGGCCTAGCGGTAACGCGTCCGCCTAGGAAGCGAGAAAATATGAGCACGCTGGTTCGAATCACGGCTCAGCCGCCGATATTTTCTCCCCCTCCACTGACTAGACTTTGAGTGGTGGTCTGGGTGCTAGTCATTCGGATGAGACGATAAACCGAGGACCCGTGTGCAGCATGCACTTAGCGCACGTAAAAGAACCCACGGCAACAAAAGGGTTGTTCCTGGCATAATTCTGTAGAAAATTTCACTCCGATAGGAAAAACAAATAAAACTGCACGCAGGAAAAAATTTTATATATATATATAAAGGTGGCGAATTTCACACAGAGAAATCTGTTGTGATAAAAAGAAATACAAATACAAATAAATGTCAAACAAAAACATTTTCTGTTGGTCGTGTTTATCGTTGATCATTATTGTCTTGCCTTGCCCATTCGGTTCCCGTCAGTCATGTGTGTGTGTGTGTGTGTGTGTGTGTGTGTGTGTGTGTGTGTGTGTTCGTGTGTGTGTGTTCGTGTGTGTGTGTGTGTGTGTGTGTGTGTTCGTGTGTGTGTGTGTGTGTGTGTGTGTGTGTGTGTGTGTGCGTGCGTGCGTGCGTGCGTGCGTGCGTGCGTGCGTGTGTGTGTGTGTGTGTGTGTGTGTGTGTGTGTTCGTTCGTGTTCGTGTGTGTGTGTGTGTGTGTGTGTGTGTGTGTGTGTGTGTGTGTGTGCCCCTGTGCAATCTCACTACTCTTACTAGATTCATACGCACTTCTATCCACATGAATTCATATCTGTCTTTATTTTTTAAATATCTTTTTTAAACTAAGTTATAGTTCTGTAACTCATAAAAGTAGTAACACTTGCAGTATTTCTAGCTTCTTCTTAGCGTATCTCTAATCAGATTATAATTATGTCATAAAGTTCACTCAAACGAAAGCAACCATTGATTGATATTCTTTTTGTCCTTGTCGTTTACAGAAATGACCTTCTAAAGACCATTGACTACAAGAAGAAGAAATTTTACAATCAAGTTATCAAGAGATAAGAGAGGCAGAGACAGAGTGTGATAAAGTGATAGCAATACTTAAAAACACTATGAAATACTCACTCACCACCTCACCTCACCTATCCCGTAGTCTTGTGGACCGTTGGGGCGCCACAGGTGATCTGGCAACCAGCATCCTCCAATCCTCTCGGTTTTCTGACCTCCTGACTGTATCGCTCAACCTCAAGCCTCGTCCATTCTGGGATGTTGTCCTCCCATCTCTTCCTCTGTCTGCCTCTCCTTCTCCCCCCTTGCACTGTGCCCTGCAGGAATGTCTTGGCAAGCCCTGATGATCTCGTGACATGGCCATAACATTAATTTGAGCTTGCGTCTCTTGACCAAGGTCAACAGGTCTTCGTAATTATATAGAAATACTATATAAAAATAAATCCCCCAAATCATTACATTCTCACCTGCACACACTCGAGTACAGAGCTAAAACATCAGCGGTTTAACCATTGAACTCCGCTCCCGAATAGTACAACTGACATGTAAATAATCTGTGTGCGTCATTTTACTTTACGTCATGTTTCAATGTCGTCATTCGTGTTGGTTTGTGTGACGTCATACCATGCTTGTGGAAACAAAACTGAGTGTAGAAATAAAGAAAAAAATTGCCTCGTGATCAAGTGCAGTCACTGATGCGATGGCAGGTGTATTCTATCATATTTTGTTCAAGCCTATTATAATTGTAATTAGTAGGTATATTACCAGTAGCGTCGTTATTATTATTAGTAGTAGTAACAGTAGTAGTACTAGTAGTAGTAGTAGTAGTAGTGGCAGCATAATTATTGTTGTTACCACCTTATTGTTATATCTTATTGTTATTATAATCTTTACTATAATAACGATAATAATAATAATGATAATCATAATTTCTTGAAGCCCATATCCATTATCTGTGACACTGTTCTCAGATTGTCAATGTCGAGCGTGCGCTTTGTGTGTGTGTGTGTGTGTGTGTGTGTGTGTGTGTGTGTGTGTGTGTGACTTGACTTGACTTGACTTCATTTATTGTCATAAAATCCGGAAGGATTAATAGACACAACAAAGAACAAGAGGAACAAAGAAATAAACGGTCATCTAATACGCATGCACTGTGTGTGTGTGTGTGTGTGTGTGTGTGTGTGTGTGTGTGTGTGTGTGTGTGTGTGTTTGATCATTTGTCATAAAAATCACCCCCCAAAATCGAATTCTTATAATTGATGTTATCGCGATGAAGAGAGTTAACGGGAATATGATCAATGTTGTTGTACGCTATCTATACTGTACAGTATTGTCATTGGAACATTCTGTGCTGTAATTGTACCTGTTTTATACTCTGCAGTATTATCTATGGAACATGATGTGTTGTTTAATTAATGCACTGTATTATACTGTGCAGCATTGTCTTTGGAACACGATGTGATGTTGATAATGTACTCTTGTTATATTTTGCAGTATTGGCAATCGTGCATTCGGAGACAGGGTCAATAAAGTGGCCAAAACTTGCAATACATGTAATAGTCTACACTGTTGGGTTTTTTTTTCCATGTCCCCCCCCCAACCCCCCAACCCCACCCCCTATTGCCCCCTCGCTCTCCATATTTCTCTCCCTCTTCCTCCCCCCCCCCTGTGTGTGTTTGTGTGTGTGTGTGTGTGTGTGTGTGTGTGTGTGTGTGTGTCTCCCCCTCTCTCTATCTGTCTGTCTGTATGCTTCACTCTCTTGCTCTCTCTGTGTCTTTGTCTCTCTGTCTGTGTCGGTCTCTTTCTCCCTGTCTCCCTATCCGTCTGCCTGCCTGTCTGTCTGTATGTCTGTCTGTCTGTCTGTCTCTCCCTCTACCCCCCCCCCCCCTCTCTCTCTCTCTCTCTCAGTGGCTTGCTTGCTCCCGTACATTCTGCCTCTTGTCTCCCTCTTTGTGCGTGTGAATGTGCGCGCGCGCGTGTGTGTGACTGCGTGCGTGAGTGTGTGTTTGTGTGTGTTTGTGTGTGTGTGTGTGTGTGTGTGTGTACGCGCGTGTGTGTGTGTGTTCATAAATGTGTGTGCGTGCGTATGAGTTTATGTGTGCGTGTGTTTGTGTTTGTGTGTGTGTGTGTGCGTGCGCGCGCGCGCGCGTGTGTGTCTGTGTGCGTGTGTGCGTGGATGTGTGCATGCCTGACTGTGTGTATTACTGTTTTTCGCTCAAGGAAACATAATCTCCAGTAGCCAATCACTCTGAACACCATGAAATGACTTACACTTGTCAGGATTTTTATCTTAGTTTGTTTCGTGTCGTGTCGTGTCATACCATGTCGTGCCGTGTCGTGCCGTGCCGTGCCGTGTCGTGTCGTGCCGTGCCGTACCATGTCGTGTCGTGTCGTGCTGTGTCGTGCCGTGCCGTGTCGTGTCGTGTCGTGTCGTGCCGTGTCGTGTCGTGTCGTCTCGTCTCGTCTCGTCTCGCCTCGTGTCATACCATGTCGTGTCGTGCCGTGTCGTGTCGTGCCATGCCGTGTCGTGTCGTGTCGTGTCGTGTCGTGTCGTGTCGTGTCGTGTCGTGTCATACCACGTCGTGTCGTGTTGTGTCGTGTCATACCACGTCGTGTCGTGCCGTGTCGTGTCGTGTCGTGTCGTCTCGTGTCATACCATGTCGTGTCGTGCCGTGCCGTGCCGTGCCGTGCCGTGCCGTGTCGTGTCGTGTCATGTCGTGTCGTGTTGTGTCGTGTCGTGCCACGTCGTGTCGTGCCGTGTCGTGTCGTGTCGTTTCGTGCCGTGTCGTGCCGTGCCGTGCCGTGTCGTGTCGTGTCGTGTCGTGTCGTGCCGTGTCGTGTCGTGTCGTGCCGTGCCGTGTCGTGTCGTGTCGTGTCGTGCCGTGTCGTGTCGTGCCGTGTCGTGCCGTGCCGTGTCGTGTCGTGTCGTGCCGTGTCGTGTCGTGTCGTGCCGTGCCGTGTCGTGTCGTGTCGTGCCGTGTCGTGTCGTGTCGTGTTGTGTCGCCTCATGTGTCGTGTCGTGTCTGTCGTGTCGTGTCGTGTCGTGTCGTGTCGTGTTGTGTCGTGTCGTGTCGTGTCGTGTCGTGTCGTGTCATGCCACGTCGTGTCGTGTCGTGTCGTGTCGTGTCGTGTCGTGTCGTGTCGTGTCGTGTCGTGCTGTGTCGGTTCGTGTTGTGTTGTGCTGTGTCGTGTTACTTTATATCACAACAGGGGAGGGGGGAGGAGGGGAGGGGACGGGACGTGGGTGGGAGCCGGGGGGGGAAATGGGGGGGGGGGGGGGTAAATATCCCGGTCCGGTCTTTTTAATTTTTTAAAATTTATTTATTTATTTTCAAAATTTATTTATTTATTTATTTGTTTGTTTGTTTATTTATTTATCTATCTATTTATTTATTGTTTTTGTATGAACCTAGATTCGAACCCGTGAACATTCGCTTCCAAATCGGGAGTTGTTACCGCACACAGCCACGGAAAAAAAAGAAAGAAAAAAAAAGAAGAAGAAGAAGAAAATTTTTAAAGAACACGTATTGCACGAGATATAATGAAACGTTGATCAAGTATTGTTGGAACAAACAGCTCACTACACAGCGGCACAGTTTTGTCAACGTTTCTCTCCCTTTGACCACAACCATCCCAGCAGTTCATCAGTTCGTTTCCAGAAAGGAAAAGTGTTGTGTGTATGTGTGTGTGTGTGTGTGTGTGTGTCCATGTAGGTGTGTGTATTCTCAGTGGTTTCACAGGAACATTTCTGAGGATATCTTCTGTGTTTATTGTCAACCATCACACACACACACACACATCATCATCGTTGGACTATCACCAGTGTGTGGATGTGATTCACTACTGGAAAAAAAGTAAGATTTTTGCTTTTGCTTCTTTGTAATTCTGTGTCTCTCTGTCCTTCTCACTCACTGTGTGTGTGTGTGTGTGTGTGTGTGTGTATGTGAGGGAGAGAGAGAGAGAGAAAGAGTGTGTGCATGCTTATATGCCAGTGTGTGTGTGTGTGTCTGTGTGCGTGTGTGCGTGGATGTGTGCATGCCTGACTGTGTGTATTACTGTTTTTCGCTCAAGGAAACATAATCTCCAGTAGCCAATCACTCTGAACATCGTGAAATGACTTACACTTGTCAGGATTTTTATCTTAGTTTGTTTCGTGTCGTGTCGTGCCGTGTCGTGCCGTGCCGTGCCGTGCCATGTCGTGTCGTGTCATACCACGTCGTGGGGGGCGGGGGGGTAAGTATCCCGGTCCGGTCTTTGTAATTTTTAAAAATTTATTTATTTATTTTCAAAATTTATTTATTTATTTGTTTGTTTGTTTATTTATTTATTTATTGTTTTTGTATGAACCTAGATTCGAACCCGTGAGTTGTTACCGCACACGGCCACGATAAAAGTATTAAAAAAATAAATAAATAAATAAATAAAAAAAGAAGAAGAAGAAGAAAAAAAGTTTTAAAGAACACGTATTGCACGAGATAATGAAACGTTGATCAAGTATTGTTGGAACAAACAGCTCACTACACAGCGGCACAGTTTTGTTAACGTTTCTCTCCCTTTGACCACAACCATCCCAGCAGTTCATCAGTTCGTTTCCAGAAAGGAAAAGTGGTGTGTGTGTGTGTGTGTGTGTGTGTGTGTGTGTGTGTGTGTGTGTGTGTCCATGTAGGTGTGTGTATTCTCAGTGGCTTCACAGGAACATTCCTGAGGATTTTCTTCTGTGTTTATTATCAACCATCACACACACACACATCATCATCATCATCGTTGGACTATCACCAGTGTGTGGATGTGATTCACTACTGGAAAAAAAAAGTAAGATTTTTGCTTTTGCTTCTTTGTAATTCTGTGTCTGTCTGTCTTTCTCACTCGCTCACTCACTCACTGTGTGTGTGTGTGTGTGTGTGTGTGTGTGTGTGTAAAAGAGAGAGAGCGAGGGGGAGATTTAAATGTAGAGAAGGTGAACTGGAGGGAAAGAAAGAGAGGGACTGAGAGACTTTGATAATGTCACACACACACACACATGGACACGGACACACACACACACACACACACACACACACATATGGACACGGACACACAAGCACACACACACACACACATATACACGGACACACACACACACACGCACTGACACACACACACACGCACTGACACACACACACACACACACACACACACACACGCACGCACATACACACACACGCGCGCGCGCGCGCACGCATGCACGCATGCACGCAGACACAACCTTCTAACCACACACACACATACACACACACACACTAGTATAACACACACACATATATTATATATAAATAAATTTTATTTATATATATATATATATATATATATATATATATATATATATATATATATAACATACCACACACACACACGCCCACCCCCCGCCCCCAACACACTCACTTGTATGTGTGTGCATATATATATATATATAACATACCACACACACACACATGCACGCAGACACAACCTTCTAACCACACACAAACACACACATGTCTGTACGTCTGTCTGTCACACACACACACACACACACACACACACACACACACACACAGTGTAGGAAAACTTTTTTTTTGTGGGGGGGGGAGCGGGAACGATAGAAAGAAAGACGGAAAGAAGGAAGGGATGAACGAAAACAAGAAAGAAAGAAAGAAAAGACTGAAGACAGAATGAAAGAGATAAACGAATGAAGAAAAGACACACAGATAGCTGTGGATTTGTAAAGCTTCAGTTTCAGTTTCAGTAGCTCAAGGACTGAGGCGTCACTGCGTTCGGACAGATCCATATACGCTACATACACCACATCTGCCAAGCAGATGCCTGACCAGCAAGCAGCGTAACCCAACGCGCTTGCAAAGGGACTTTGTGCAATGAGGAAAGCGCTGATAAATGTCCGGTTATACTTCTTGTTATTGTTATCATCCTTTTTTTTTTATCATTATCTTTCGTTAGTTCGTTCATTTATTCGTTCTTTTTTTCTTGTTTGTTTCTTTACTTGCTCATTCAGTTATTTAGTTGTTCATTCATTTCATTTCATTCCATCTAATTTGATTGCTTATCATTTCATTCAATTTTTCTTTCTTTTTTTCTTTCTTTCTTTCTTTCTTCCGTTCGTTAGTTCGTTCCTTCGCTCGTTGTAGTTCATTCGTTCGTTCCTTCATTCATTCATACATCACCCGGTTCCCCCCCCCCCCACCCCACCCCCTTCTTTTCATACTGTCTTGCTCTCTTAACACAGAAGACAAGGATGGCACAAGGCTTACGTTGTCTTGTTTTTACTTCCCTTGAAATTGCGAAATGTCAGCCGCGGCGTCTTTCCCTCGCAATCGATTCGATCCCTGTTTGGCCGATCCGTCAACATCAGTCAGTTTGGCCATTCTAACGAAGAAGCTACAACAATAGCAGCAGCAGCAGCAGCAGCAGTAGCAGCAGCAGGCATTTGCAGCACATGTCCAAAGCTGCTTCCATGCGATGCAGTTTTAATCGATAATCGTGTGGTTCTTGTTCTCCTGTTCAAAGCATGTGTAGATGTACACTCTGTGTGTGTGTGTGTGTGTGTGTGTGTGTGTGTGTGTGTGTGTTGCCATTTAGAGCCATCAGCTGAAAGAGAATTGGATTCAGTTTTCAAAGCATGCAGACTGATCCATATGCGCTACACCACATCTACTGTTGAGGAAAAACAACAACAAAAACTGACCTTCGCGTAGACATAACACGCTGATGATGCGAGGCTCTGAGCACCATAATTTGATTTGATTTGAGTGGGGTAGACCGATGGCATAGAGGTAACGCGTCCGCCTAGGAAGCGAGAGAATCTGAGCGCGCTGGTTCCAATCACGGCTTGGCCGCCGATATTTTCTCCCCCTCCACTGACTAGACATTCGGATGAGACGATAAACCGAGGTCCCGTGTGCACTATGCACTTAGCGCACGTAAAAGAACCCGCGGCAACAAAAGGGTTGTTCCTGGCAAAATTCTGTAGAAAAAAATCCACTTGGATAGGAAAAACAAATAAAACTGCACGCAGGAAAAAAAAAGGGGGGGGGGGGGGGGGGGGGGGGAGCGAGGGGGGGTGGGGGGGTGGCGCTGTAGTGTAGCGACGCGCTCTCCCTGGGGAGTGCAGCCCTAATTTCACACAGAGAAATCTGTTGTGATAAAAAAAATAAATACAAATACTGTACATTTTTTTTTTTTTTTTTTTTTTTTTTTGGTACGAAATAACACGCTGATCAGGCGTTGAAAGCCTACCCCAGGTCTGCGTAAAACCGTAACATGAAACTGAACACAATAATTTGACAAAACAAAGAAAATAAGTGACCAATATAAAGATAAATCTGAATAGAAAATACGTAGAAGGCAAACTATAACAAGAAAAATAAACACACACACACACACACACACACACACACACACAGACACACACACGAAGAAGACGAGGAAGAAGGAAGCTGTAGATACTCGTTTTTACGACTGTTAATCATCATTAATTGTTAAATTGTATTTCTAAGAATAGCAAAAGCGTAGACGAAGCTTCTAATTTTCTTTTTAATATCTGGCCCCACGGGGATACAAGGCACTAACAGTCTATAAAAAAAGAAGAA
>NC_134884.1:6706926-6711926 GCF_041734735.1 Babylonia areolata
AAAGAAAGAGAAAAACTGAGAAAGAAAACGAAAGAAACTGAACAGAATCTGAAAGAAAGGAAGGAAGAAAGAAAGAAACTGAACAGAATCTGAAAGAAGGAAAGAAAGAACGAAAGGAACTGGACAGAATCTGAAAGAAGGAAAGAAAGAAAGAAGAAAGAAAGAAAGAAAAAGACCGAACAGAATCTGAAAGAAAGAAAGAAAAGAAAGAAAGAAAGAGACCGAACAGAATCTGAAAGAAAGAAAGAAAGAGACCGAACAGAATCTGAAAGAAAGAAAAGAAAGAAAGAAAAGAAAAGAAACTGAACAGAATCTGACGCAGGTTCCTACTCTCGCACCATGACGCTCTTCTCTCACGTTCCCTTATCACCGTCACCGATCCCTCAGATTCCAAATCCTTTGGGGCGCCTTTGAAGCTTTGTCAACCACCTTTCTCCAGTCCTCGCGTCTCTCGGCCGCTCTCAGGGTGTCTCTCAGCTCCATGCCTGTCCACTCTCGGATGTTGTCCTCCCATCTCTTCCTTTGTCTGCCTCTTCTTCTTCCTCCCCTCACTGTGCCTTGTAAGATTGTTTTAGCAAGACCAGAGGAGCGTGTGACATGACCAAACCACGTTCCCTTTTACAATATTATAAAGTCTATTTTATACACTCTCACATTTTCCACTCCGGTCACGTGTTCCTCCCCCTCCGCCTGCCCCTCCCGTCCCTCCTTCCCTCCCTCCTCTCACTTCCGTTCCTACTCTCCTCCTCCAATCCCTACTACCCTCACCACCACCACCACCACCACCACCACCACCACCACACCCCTCCCAATTCCTCAGTCCACCATGTTTTTTTCCTCCCCCAACATTCTTATGTCCCCCCCCTCTCTCTCTCCCCCAGCCCCTCCCCCCAGCCCCCTCCTCCCCAGCCCCCCCCTTCCCCCCCGTCCCTCCAGCCGCCTCCTTTCTTTCCCCTTCAGTTGCTATCTACCTTCTTTCTCCGTCAAGAAAAAACAGACTTCTTCTTCTTCTTCTGCTTCTGCGTTCGTGGGCTGCAACTCCCACGTTCACTCGTATGTACACTGAGTTGGATTTTGCGTGTATGACCGTTTTTAACCCCCGCCATGTAGGCAGCCACACTCCGCTTTCGGGGGGTGTGCATGCCGGGTATGTACTTGTTTCCATAACCTCCACCGAACGCTGACATGGATTACGGGATCTTTAACGTGCGTGTTTTGGTCTTTTTGCTTGCGTATACACGCGAAGGGGGGGTTCAGGCACTAGCAAAGTCTGCACATTATTTGTATTTGTATTTATATTTCTTTTTATCACAACAGATTTCTCTGTGTGAAATTCGGGCTGCTCTCCCCAGGGAGAGCGCGTCGCTACACTACAGCGCCACTATCGCAGTGGATTTTTCTACAGAATTTTGCCAGGAACAACCCTTTTGTTGCCGTGGGTTCTTTTACGTGCGCTAAGAGCATGCTGCACACGGGACCTCGGTTTATCGTCTCATCCGAAAGACTAGCGTCCAGACCACCACTCAAGGTCTAGTGGAGGGGGAGAAAATATCGGCGGCTGAGCCGTGATTGGAACCAGCGCGCTCAGATTCTCTCGCTTCCTAGGCGGACGCGTTCCCTCTAGGCCATCACTCCACATCAAATGGTTGACCTGGGAGATCGGGAAAAAAAAATCTCCACCCTTTTTAACCACCACCACTGAGGCGCCGTCACCGAGATTCGAACCCGGGGACCCTCAGATTGAAAAGTCCAACGCTTTAACTCACTCAGTACGGCCAGTCCTCTCTTCTCCTCTACACAGACCCCTCGGATGTCCAGTGGGTGTCTGAATGACCCAACCTTTAGCTTCCGTCGTCAGAATTGTGGTATCCTTTGTCAACATTCACCTCGTCAGCATAAGAGCCTTCCGCTTGCAATATTTTGATGATGGTAATTGGGGTGAAACGTTGTTTACGTCGTCTCTTTCGCCGTTCGTATGGAGAGAGTTAAAACCACTCGGCTATAGCGCCCGTCAAGAAAAAAAAAATCAGACAAAAACAAACTAACAAATCATTGCCCAAATCATGCATCCTTCCTCCGGCATTTATTGTTTTAAAAAATGAAAACGGACACTTGCTGCTGTTGCTGCTGCTGCTGCTGCTGCTTTTCATGTGGTGTTTCTGCTGCCGCAGCTGCCAGTAGGTATGTGTGACGGGAGCAGCTGGCAGCATGGTCATCCTGTCTGTTCAGGAGTCGGACTGACCAGGGGTGGGTGCTGGGTGGTCGGGCTGGGAGTGAAAATAAGGTGGCCGTGATGAGTGCGCGGAGAGATGGGAACACACCATTGGGTTTTTTTGTTGTGTGTGTGTGTCGTTGTTGTTGTCGTTGTTGTGCATGTTTTGTTTTGTGAATGTACTACGACTGCTGCTACTACTGCTGCTAATGCTGCTATTACTGCTGCTACTAGTACTGCTACTGCTTCTGGTGCTGCTGCTGCTACTGATGCTGCTGTTGCTGCTGCTGCTGCTACTACTACTACTACTGCTGCTGCTACTGCTGCTGCTGCTGCTACTGCAACTGCTGCTGCTGCTGCTGCTACTGCTACTACTACTGCTGCTGGTGCTACTACTACGGCTGCTGCTGCTGCTACTATTACGGCTGCTGCTGCTGCTACTACTACTACTGCTGCTACAACTACTACTGCTGCTGCTGGTGCTACTACCACGACGACGACGACGGGTGCGGCTGCTGCTGCTACTGCTACTACAACAGTACTACTACTACTACTACCGCTACTGCTGCTACTACTACTACTACCACCACCACCACCACCACTACTACTACTACCACCACCACCACCACTACTACTACTACCACTACTACTGCTGCTGCTGTTGCTTTTGCTGCTACTGATTGTAAAGACCTTTATGTACTGTTGAATGGTGTGCAGAGAGCAAATCAAAACGTTTTCATAGAAGTCACCCTCACACATGTATCCACTCTGAAACAGATTGGTGAAAGACAGCTTTATATCATTTCGCCGGATACTAACAAAACAAGAGAGGCAAGGCCTTCAAGACTCACTTGTGATACAGTGAAAAAAAAAATCCAAGCTTTTTATGTATTGTGTATATTTTCAAAATGTAATGTTTAAGATGAGAAAGATCAGTTTAAAGCGAATTAAGTCCCCTAGCATTAATTACAGAGTAATTTCCCTTTTTTACTATCTGCACCAAAACGTTTGCAAAATAAATAAAACTTCCATGCTTAGCAAAAGAAGTTCCTGTTTGAACAAAAAATGATAATAATGACTGCTCTTGTTGTTGGGTCAGAATATCAGATCAAAGTGCCAAGTTTAGAGAATACAAAAAAGTATAAATATAACAGTAAATGCAGTTTGCATATAATTAGGCTTCATTTTTTATTTTTGTGTGTGTCCATCCCAGAGATGCAATATTGTTTTAAACAAGATGACTGGAAAGAACTGAATTTTTCCTATTTTTATGCCTAATTTGGTGTCAACTGACAAAGTATTTGCAGAGAAAATGTCAATGTTAAAGTTTACCACGGACACACAGACACACAGACACACACACACACACATACACACACACACACACACACACAGACAACCGAACACCGGGTTAAAACATAGACTCACTTTGTTTACACAAGTGAGTCAAAAACCCACAACTCCCAATTTGATTAAGAGGGGGGGGGAAAAATAATGTCTTTTACTGGATGTTTATGTGGGTGGGTGTCTGTTACGCTTTTGTATTTCTTCCTTATTATTTTTTTTTCTTTACTGTATATTCGCCGTTCGGAGGAAGGTTGCAAAATAGCTAAGATGCTCACCTGCCAATACAGTGTCCGTAAGGGTTGTGGGTTCCATTCCCACTCTCTCGCCTTTTCTACTATGGGTAGATGGGTACGCAGTGGAGTGATGGCCCAGGGGTAACGCGTCCGCATAGGAAGCGAGAGAATCTGAGCGCGCTGGTTCCAATCACGGCTCAGCCGCCGATATTTTCTCCCCTTCCACTAGACCTTGAGTGGTGGTCTGGACGCTAAGTCATTCGGATGAGACGATAAACCGAGGTCCCGGGTGCAGCATGCACTTAGCGCACGTAAAAGAACCCACGGCAACAAAAGGGTTGTTCCTGACAAAATTCTGTAGAAAAGTCCACTTCGATAGGACAAACAAATAAAACTGCACGCAGGAAAAAATACAAAAAAAAGGGTGACGCTGTAGTGTAGCGACACGCTCTCCCTGGGGAGAGCAGCCCGAATTTCACACAGAGAAATCTGTTGTGATAAAAAAAGAAAAAGAAATACAAATACAATACAAATACCAAGTTGGACTGGAAAAAAATCAAATTGGGCGTCTGGTCATTCGTATGAGATGAAGAACCCGAGGGCCTCGTGTGCATCACGCAGTTTGCGCACTGAAGAAGATCCCGCGGCAACTAAAGGCTTGTAAATTGTCTTATGGCAAAACAAAATTCTGTACTGGACGAAATCCAATCTAATGGGTGCACACATGTAATATACTTGCACTCAAGGCCTGACTAAGCGCGTTGGGTTATGCTTCTGGTCCAGGCATCTGCCTAGCAGATGTGGTGTAGCGTATATGGGTTTGTCCGAAAGCGGTGACGCCTCCTTGAGAAACTGAAATATATGTCTGCTCTTCAGTCGTTGGCTCAAAGCGGAAGTGACGTCATGGCACTCCCCACCATTCCTCCCTCTCTACCCCGTTCCTCCCCCCTCCCTCCGCCCCCCCCCCCCCCTATCTCCCACAATCCCTAACCTAACGGGCAGCCAGAGAGATAAAGCCACCTCAGTTCATTACTGGATAGGTGGATCTGGATTATGAAACTTGTGGGAGTGGCGTGGTGTGTGTGTGTGTGTGTGTGTGTGTGTGTGTGCGTGCGTGTGTGTGTGCGTGTGTGTGTGTGTGTGCGTGCGTGTGTGTATATGCGTGTGTGTGTGTGTGCGTGCGTGCGTGTATGCGTGTGTGTGTGTGT
>NC_134884.1:6719426-6721926 GCF_041734735.1 Babylonia areolata
GGGAGAGGGAGAGACAGAGAGAGGGAGAGAGAGACAGAGAGAGGGAAGAAAATAATCCATTGGTTAGTGGTTATTTTGAAATGGTGAGTGAGTGAGTGAGTGTGTGTGTGTGTGTGTGAGAGAGAGAGAGAGAGAGTGAGGAGGAGAAAGGTGGGAGAGAGAGAAGGGAGAGAGAGAGACAGAGAGGGAGAGGGAGAGAGAGACGGAGAGAGAGAGGGAAGAGAGAGAGGGAAAAGAGAGAGAGGGAAGAGAGAGAGAGGAGAGAGGGAAGAGAGAGAGAGGAGAGAGAGAGGAGAGAGGGAAGAGAGAGGGAAGAGAGGAGAGAGATATATAGAGAGAGAGGAGAGAAGGAAGAGAGAGAAGGGGAGAGAGAGAGAGAGGAGAGAGGGAAGAGTGATTGGAAGAGAAAAGAAGGGGGAGGGAGAGAGAAGAGAAAGGGTAGAGAGAGAGAGAGAGCGGGAGAGAGATAGATAGATAGAAGAGAGAGAGGGGGACACAGAGAGATAGGAGAGAGGGAAGAGAGAGGGAGAGAGAGTCAAAAGAGAGAGAAAGGAGGGGGAGAGGGGGGGGGAGAGAGAGACAAGGGGGTGAGGGGATCGGGGGGTGGGGGGTGAGAGAAAGGAGAGAGAGAGAGGGAAAGGAAAGGGAGAGACAGAGACATAGAAAGATATGGACACGGATGTTTTATTCAATTTAGGCCGGGGCCCTTCATGAAGGGGTGGTGCAGACACAGATTACGCGGGGGTTCTAAATAAACATCTCAATTGCCAGCATTTCCTGTTCATGACCAAACACATGCAAGCATCCAACTATACTATATTGTACTCGTAATTTTGAAAGCATGATATAGACAAATTGCTAACTGAGAGAGAGGGGTGTGGTTCACACAGACAGACAGACAGACAGACAGACAGAGAGACGGAGAAAGTCGGATGGATGTACTCTCTGTCTCTCTCTGTGAATGTCTCTCTGTCTAGTATTTGTATTTGTGTTTCTTTTTATCATAACAGATTTCTCTGTGTGAAATTCGGGCTGCTCTCTCCAGGGAGAGCGCGTCGTTGCACTACAGCGCCACCCATTTTTTTTGTGTGTGTCTTTTTTCCTGCGTGCAGTTTTATTTGTTTGTCCTATCGAAGTGGACTTTTCTACACTGAATTTTGCCAGGAACAACCCTTTTGTTGCCGTGGGTTCTTTTACGTGCGCTAAGTGCATGCTGCACACGGGACCTCGGCTTATCGTCTCAGCCGAATGACTAGCGTCCAGACCACCACTCAAGGTCTAGTGGAGGGGGAGAAAATATCGGCGGCTGAGCCGTGATTGGAACCAGCGCGCTCAGATTCTCTCGCTTCCTAGGCGGACGCGTTACCTCTAGGCCATCACTCCACTGAAGTAGTAGTAGTAGTAGTAGTAGTAGTAGTAGCAGTGGTAGTAGTGGTCTCCGCTCATATCACAGAGTGAGAGCTGTATGATAAATGGTTTCTCCACTGCAATGGGAACTCATTTACAGCTGCTGTGTGCACATGTTAAATGATTGGTAGAAGGACAGACCCGGCGCTTCCTTTTTGAGGAAGTGTCTGGGTTTGTTCCAGTGTACCTTTTATTTTTTACTTGTGTGCCAGCTGAATCGGTAGCGTAAGCATCACTGACTTGAAGTTGTGTACCTTTGTGTAATGGAGAGAGTTACCACTCTTTACTATTTGTTAATCATTTACAGCTTAGTCTTTTGTGAAGGACTGTGACTCTCAAACTAGGAGATAAGATTGCACTGGCTCTTAGTAGTGCTGCAGCCTTTAATTGGGGGCTAGTTGGCCTTTTGGGGAACCATCCCGACGCCGACTGTCCCTCAAGCCCTCGTGGCCGAGAGATAGGGGAAGACACTCTCCACTATAATCAACTTCTAGCCCAGATAGTCGGGACAGCAGTTGTCTCCTTTGCTGTTCTAATGGTCATAGTCTGACACGACTGGCTGTCATACAGTAGTAGTAGTAGTAGTAGTAGTAGTAGTAGTAGTAGTAGTAGTAGTAGTAGTAGTAGTAGTAGTAGTAGTATTGTTTTTGTTTTTTTTATCGGCTGCCACACAGGTTCTCAGAGCTAACGATGATTTATCTCCGCACGAGACGATAAGAGTTTTTCGCTATGCCTGTTGTTGTTTCTGTCTGTCTGACTCTCTCTCTCTGTGTCTCTGTCTCTCTCTCTCTCTCTCTTTCTCTCCCTCTCTCTCCCTCTCTTTCTCTCTCTCTCCTTCAAAATATCAATATCATAGGTAGCCCTCCCTGTTCAGAATGTATTTGCTTATGTCATCCACTAAGGAACACGTTAATAAACAGCTAGCAATTTACTTGTATAAATCCTTGAAGATTAGAAATACAATATATGCAGTTAAGTGTGTGCTATTTTCCCTCTTTTTTGTTATTCTGTGTGAATAAGACTAAATGCAGATAATGCTGGGTTTTTTTTTTCTTCTCATTTTCAGGTTACAGCTGTGTTATGTTACGTATCT
>NC_134884.1:6724426-6739426 GCF_041734735.1 Babylonia areolata
AGATAAGCTGAAAGCATGAAGGTTGTGTGACAGTGAGTTCGAGAGAGAAACTGAGAGAGAGAGAGAGAGAGAGGGAGAGGGGGAGGGCTGTGTGGCAGTGACTACGAGACACACACACACACACACACACACACACACACACACACACACACACACACACACACACACACACACACACACACACACACACACACACACAGACAGAGAGACAGAGATAAGCTGGAAGATTAAAGGCTGTGTTGTGTTGCAGTGAATGAGAGAGATTTGAGAATGAAAATGAGAGACAGTGAGAGAGTGAGTGAGATAGAGAGAGAGGGAGGGAGGGAGGGAGGGAGAGAGAGAGAGAGAAGCTGAGAGAATGAAGGCTGTGTTGACAGTGAATGAGAGAGAGATTGAGAGAGAGAGAGAGAGAGAGAGAGAGAGAGAGAGAGAGAGAGACAGAGAGAGAGGGCAGACAGACAGTAAAAGTGACAGGGGAAGAGATGCAGGGAGATACAGAAAGAGATAGACAGAAAGACAGACAGACAGACAGACAGAGAGTGAGAGAGAAAGGGGGCGTGGGGGGGAGGGAAGAGGAGGAGGAGAAAGAGAGAGGAGGGAGTGGTAAAGAAGAGGGTGAAGATGAGGGAAGGGTGCAGGATGAGGGGGGGGGGGTGGGGGGGGGGGGGGTAAGAAGTCGGGTAGGGACAGTCAACCCAACAACAACAACACTGATTGGCTGCCGCTGCGCCGCGGGCGGTGTAACCTGTAGAAGTGAGACCCCCCCCCCCCAACACTTCCCCCTCTTCACACCCCGTGTGAGAAAGCTGCCTCTGGTGTGTTTTGTTATTGTTTTTTGGGGGGGTCTTTTTTGGGAGGGTGGGGGGGGGTGCATTGGGGGGTATTTGTTTACGCGTTCAAAAGCAACCTAAAACAAAGCACATGAACACGCACGCACATGCACGCATGTACGTGTGCGTGCACCGAAAAAAACCCACATGTACACGTGCACATACACACACATGCGTGCGCGCAGACACACACACACACACACAGACACAGACACACAGACACACACACACACACACACACACACACACACACACACACACACCAGTTCACGCACCAGCGTAACAACCTATTAGTGCCTGAAACCCCTTCGTGTTTAATAGTTAAAAGGGGTTGGGTTTTTTCTGTTTTTTTTTTTTCTTTTTTTTAAGGTAAAAGGTTCAAATCCGATAGCCAGTAGAGACAGTGGGGCCTCGACACAGGAAGGCGGGGCCGAGTCCTCTCCTTCCGCTGTTCAATCCTTCCTCGACACGTGGCGGGTCTGGGCGGGGGAGTGAGGAAAGCAGGGAGCAATCGCCGAGTGGTTAATTTAGAAGCGTTGGATTTTCGGTCTTGCGGGGCTCGGGTTCGAATCTCGGTGACCGTGCGCCTGGTGGGTTCAGGGTGGAGATTTTGTTGTTTTTTGTTTGTTTGGTTTTTTGTTTTTTGTGGAGTTTTTTCCCCGATCTTCCAGGTCAACATAATTTATGTGCAGGCCCGCTAGTGTCTCTCCCCCCCCCCCACACACACACCCACCCCTCCTCACTCTGTGTGTAAAACCGCACGCAGAAGATTCAGTGCCGCACGTTAAAGAGCATGTAATCATGTGAGCGTGCGGTGTGGGTTATGGAAACAAGAGCGTGCCCAGTATGCACCCCCCACACGCCCCCCGCCACCCCCCCGCCCCCAACCCCGACCCCCCTACCGACCCCGAACACGAAAACGCCTATATGGCGGGATGAATAAACATAGACAAAAATCGTATACTTTAATCAAAGAGAAGTCACATGTCTGTATGAGCGTGTATGTGTGCGTGAACTGAAACCTGACTGAATGACACAGGAAACGAATGATGAGCGCCCTAAATGGCGCAGCCGTCAGTCGGCTCTACCCAGGTAGGCAGCCCGTTGGGCCACTGACTTCCGTGATTTTTTTGTAAAGCGCTTAGAGCTTGGTCTCCGACCGAGGAGAGGCGCTGTATATAGTATCTGTAATCATTCATTCACCCTTTCACAAAAGACACAGCACCGTGCCAAAACAGGGCTTCGAACCCTGGCCACTGGTGAACTTCACTCGTGTGTTACAACACACTTTTTGTTGTTGTTGTTGTTGTATTTGTATTTGTATTTCTTTTTATCACAGCAGATTTCTCTGTGGGAGAGCGCGTCGCTATACTAGTAACAGCGCCACTTTTATTTTTTTTTTTTTTTTTTTGATAATTTTTTTCCTGCATGTAGTTTTATTTGTTTTTTTACTATCGAAGTGGAAGTTTTCTTCAGAATTTTGCTAGGAACAACCCTTTTGTTGCCGTGGGTTCTTTTACGTGCGCTAAGTGCATGCTGCACACGGGACCTCGGTTTATCGTCTTATCCGAATGACTTTGTTGTTGTTGTTGTTGTTGTTGTTGTTGTTGTAGTAAAATCCAAACAAACCTTTGAGGAGGTCATGTTGGGACCTGGGCTACAATGACTTCACCCAGTGCCCCCCCCCCCCTCTCCCCTCCGCCGCCCCCTCCCACCCCCCAAAACGACTCCAAGTTGTTAACTCCCCTTTCGGTCATTTCCGGCCATCTCGGCCCAGAATAGTTTCAGTTTCAGTAGCTCAAGGAGGCGTCACTGCGTTCGGACAAATCCATATACGCTACACCACATCTGCCAAGCAGATGCCTGACCAGCAGCGTAACCCAACGCGCTTAGTCAGGCCTTGAGGAAAAAAAAAAGGTGAATAAATAATAGATAAGCTTACACAAATAAATAAATAAATAAATACTAACTATAATGTAAAAAAATTAATAAATAAGATAACAATGATGATAAATAAGCAAATAGATGTAAAACATGAAGACACACATTCACATATACACCCACACATGCATAACAGATATGCACCGAACATGCAGTTTCACAGATATGAAAGCACAGTCAAATACATATAAACGTACATGAGCTCCAACACACACACACACACACACACCACACACCACACACCAGAATAACTCCACGGTACTATATTACATATTTTGTGTTGCGTTGCGTTGCGTTGCGTTGCGTTGCGTTGCGTTGCGTTGCGTTGCATTACCTTGTGTTGCCTTGTATTGCATTATATTGCATTGCATTGTATTGCACTGTATTTATTGTATTGCATTACATTGTATTGTATTGTATTTAACTAAATGATATTGTATTTATTGCATTGCATTGCATTGCATTGCTTTTTATCACAACGAATTTCTCGGTGTGAAATTCGGGCTGCTCTCCCCCTGGAGCTCATAATATCCAAAAGAAAAAAACAATTCCTACACAATTTTGTCCAGGGACTAACCGACGATTTGTTGCCATGGATTCTTTCACGTGCGCAAAATGCATGTTGCACACGGCTAAATTACACATAATATTCATCCATCCATACAAGCACTTACACAATCATATCCTGCTATGTAACTTTACGGTTGATTAATTAACAATAAAGTATTCTATTTTCATTTTCTCTGTTTTTTGTTGTAGTTGGTTTTTTGTTTGTTTGTTGTTGTTTTTTATTTTGTTTTGTTTGTTTGTTTTTTGCGGGGGGTTGTTGTTTGCTTGTTTGTTTTTGTTGTTTTTTTTCTTTTCTTTTCTTTCTTTTCCTTCTTCTTTTTTTTGTGTGTGTTTTTTTGTGTGTGTTTTCTTTGTAGCTCTTATAGTTTGCTTAGCGTTTAGGATTTTTTTTTCCAAGACTACGCTGAATCTACAGGTTTCGGATAAGTCTCAACGCTGGACAAAGTTAGCAGTGCTGAGGTCGTTCATGCAACGCACTTATGGTCTGGTGGTGTGGAAGTAAAAAGTCCGGGGTCCGTATGTTTGAGGTAGGGGGGTGCATGGGTGCGTTACACCGGTAGCCACAGAGAGTGAGTGAGAGAGAGAGAGAGGGGGAAAGTGTGTGTGTGTGTGTGTGTGTGTGTGTGTGTGTGTGTGTGTGCGAACTTTGGAGCCCGCTGGCTGGCGCAGCGTCACACACACACACACACACACACACACACACACACACACACACACACACACACACACACACACACACACACACACACACACACTATATATATATATCTACCCTCTCCCTATCCCTCCGCCCCTCTCTTCTCTCTCTCTCTCTCTCTCTCACCCTCCTCCCTATCCACCCCGCACTCTCTCTCTCTCTCTTTCCTTCTCTGGTTTATAGTTCGTCACTCACCCATCAGCCTTGCTTCCATCGATGTGTCATTGTTGCTGCTGCTGCTGCTGCTGCTGCTGTTGCTGGTGACAGATCGTAGTGCAGCCCATGTGCTTGTAGTAGTTGTAATGCTCGTAGTAGTAGAAGCAGTTGTAGCGCAGCTCGCACACACACACACACACACACACACACACACACACACACACACACACACACACACACACACACATTCTCTCTCTCTCCCTCTCTCTCTCTCTCTCTGTGTGTCTGTGATCCCACAAGCACAGATTAGAGTGCTAATTGTGTCTCGTTAGTGCCATGTGTGTTCGAAAAGAAAAAAAAAAAAAGAACAGAAAAAAAAGAAACGATAAATTGGAATATATGGGCTGTGGTGTCTTTTGTTTTTAATTTTTTTTTTCCTTTTTTTTCTATATCGTTTTATTTTATTATTATATTTTTTTTTAAATAAATATTAATTTCATCTATTTATTCATCTAAAGAATTTTGGTTTTCAGAACAGGAAAGGAAAAGAAGGGAAGAAATTAGAGTGGTGATCTTATAATATATATATATATATAAATATAAATTATGTACAAAACACTGTGAACACAAAAAAACAACAAAAAAACCTGTGAATAAACAACAACAACAAAAAGAAAAAAAAAAAACAACAGAAAAAAAAAGCCGTTATTCATGCTCGAACGGACAGGGGACAGTGGAAGGAAGATTCACGTTTTCTGGGGGAAAAAAAAACACAACAAAACACAACACCACCACCACCATTGTGAGACTGAGTGACTGGTGATAATTAATGGAATCAATCATGTCCCGTTTCTGAAAGGGTGCTGGATGGGCCAGACTCCTTGCATACAACAGTTCAGAAAGTGAGGAACGGGAATAGCATTCCTCAATAAGACAGACAGCAGGCGGGGGAGAGACTGAGAGAGAGAGAGAGAGAGAACTGACGCGGAGGTGGGGAAAAAAAAAAAACTGCAACAAAAAAAAAAAAAACATTCAGTTAGAACAAACAAGTTGTGGTGGTGTGGGGTTTTTTTTAATATTTTTTTTGTGTGTGTGGGTTTGTTTTGTTTTTTTTTGGGGGGGGGGGGTTGTTTGTTTTTTTTGTGGGGAGAGAGGGGTGGGTATATTTTCATGAAATATCCTGACATCAACACGGATTCGACAAAGAAAGGTAATGTTGATAATAATTTTTTTTTTTTTTTTATGTTCAGTGCGTGTGTATTTTTTTTTTTCTGTTTTTCTGTGTGTGTGTTTTTTTTTTTTTAACTTTTCATTCGTTCGTTCGTTCGTTCGTTCGGTTATTCGTTCATTCATTCATTCATTCATTACTTCCTTCTTTCCTTTCTTTCTTTCTTTCTTTCTTTCCCATCATTCATTCGTTCATTCATTCATTCATGACTTCCTTTCTTCCTTTTTTTCTTTCTTCCTTCCTTCCTTCCTTCTTTCTTTCTTTCTTTCTTTCTTCATTCCTTCCTTTCTTTCTTTCTTTCTTTCTTCCTTTCTTTCCCATCATTCATTCGTCCATTCATTCATGACTTCCTTTCTTTCTTTCTTCCTTTCTTCCTTCCTTCCTTTCTTTCTTCCTTCCTTTCTTTCTGTCTTTCTTTCTTTCCCATCATTCATTCGTCCATTTTCTTCTCCCTCCCTCCTTTCTTCTTTCCTTCCTTCATTCATTGTTGTTTTATTTCCTTTCTTTTCTGCTTCTTTCCTTTCTTTTGGTACTCACTGTTTTCTTTAGTTGTTATTTTGTCCCTCTCTTCTTCTCTCATTCCACTACAACCACTTCTCTCTCTCTCACCATCTTTGTCTCTCTCTCTCTTTCTCTCTCTCTCCCCCTCTCTCTCTCGATCTCCCTCTCTCTCCCTATCTCTCTCCCCCCCTCTCTCTCTCTCGATCCCCCCCTCTCTCTCTCCCTATGTCTCTCTCTCTCTCCCCCCTCTCTCCACCCTCTCTCTGTCCCTCCTGTCTCTCTCCCTCCCTATTTCTCTCTTTCTCTCTCTCTCCCCTCTCTTTCTCTCCCTATCTCTCCCCCTCTCTCTCCCCCCTCTCTCCACCCTCTCTCTCTCTCTCTGTCCCTCCTGCCTCTCTCCCTCCCTATTTCTCTCTTTCTCTCTCTCTCCCCTTTCTTTCTCTCTCTCTCCTTTCTCTTTTTCTCCCTCGTTCTCTCTCTTTCTCCTACACACACTCTCTCTCTCCGGCCCTCTCTCTCCTCACCTTATCTCCCTCTTTCTCTCTCTTTATCTCCCTCTCTCTCTCTCTCTCTCTCTCTCTCTCTCTCTCTCTCTCCCCTCTCTCTCTCGCTTTCAGCCCCTTTCACCGTGTCTTAGTCTCTCAAACTGTTTGTGACTCAGAAAATGAGACAGACAGAGATAGGGAGAGAAAGAGAGGGGGGAGAGGAGAGAGAGAGAGAGAGAGGAGAGAGAGGAAAGAGAGAGAGAGGGGGAGAGAGAGAGAGTCAGAATGGTTTAACTCTCTCCATACGAGCGGCGAAAGAGACGACGTTAACAGCGTTTCACCCCAATTACCACCATCAAAATATTGCAAGCGGAAGGCTCTTATACTGAAGAGGTGAATGTTGACAAACAATACCACAATTCTGACGACGGAAGCGAAAGGTTGGGTCATTGAGACACCCACTGGACATCCGAGGGGTCTGTGTAGAGGAGAAGAGAGGACTGGCCGTACTGAGTGAGTTAATGTACATGAGCCATGGGTACATACGTGTTTTTCATACACATCTCTCGCTTTCTCATAGTTCTACCCTCTCACCGTGTCTCCTACTATCCCAACATCTCTCTCCCTCCGTCTCTCTCTCTCCCTCCCCTCTCCCCCCCTCTATCTCTCTCTCTCTCTCTCTCTCTCTCTCTCTCTCTCTCAATATTGTAATTATTTGGGTTGCCTTTGAGAGCATTGATTAAATCGTAGTTCTTACGTTTGTCTGCGTAGGCAGTGCACTTGAACAGGAAATGCAATGGATGTTTTTCACGCGATGGACAAATGAAACCATTGGAAGAAATGTCGCCTTAAGTACCATTGCTTACGATTTTTTTTCTGGCCTTATATCTGCACCGTTTCAGTGGCATTACTCCCACGCCGCTCATTTAGATTCCCCCATACACGGCCACACCCGGGTTCGTCCGTCGCAGTCCCAGCGTCGGCAGTCCGCAGGGAACTATCGATGTTTGGTCGCCAGGAGGCCACACACCAGAGGAGACCCTGCACTGCTGCTGAGTCACTTCGGTGGTGTTCAATGGTGCCTGTTCTGATTTAACGTACTTTGGACACCACCTACCAACGACAACAGTTTGTAGAGATTGGAGAGGAGCTGGTAGTGGTATGTGTGCGCAAGTCTGGCAGGACTCGAACTCGCGGACACCGACTCGCCACCAAGTCGGTGGCCTCACCACGGGGCCACCGCGTACGGCTTCCACCGACCCAACAGACACTGCTGCTGTGTTCCTTTGCTTCCCAGAGAGAAAGTCCAAACATGACTCGTCTGGTGCTCAAAGCACCCAGACACTCTGTATCGTACCCGTTTACGACAAGGGTATTGATCGACCTAGTTCTCAAAGTAGAGGTGAGGGAAAAAATTTAAAGAAAGACAAAAGTTATCTTGAATAAAAAAAATAATAATAAAAAAAGGAGGGGAGAGGGGTGGGTGGGTGGGTGGGGGTAAGCACTGAACGGTTGGTACTGTCTGGAGTATCGGAAAGAGTCGCTCTTCATGACAGGTTGTTTTTGATTTTGACTTTTCTTTTGTTTGTTTGTTTGCTCTGTTTTGTGTTTTGTTTGTTTGCTTTCCTGTTTTTAGACACTTCCGTTTCTTCTTCCCGATTTCCTGTTTGTGTGATATTGCATTTCTTTTACAGTGCTTGAGAAATGGGGAAAATATATATGAATATATATATATATATATATATATATATATATATATATATATATATATATATATATATATATATATATATCAACAACAGTAGGCTCTTCATCTATCTGTATCAACGAAAGAACGAACATAGTTCTTCATAAAAAAAATAATAATAAAAAAAGGAGGGGAGAGGGGTGGGTGGGTGGGTGGGGGTAAGCACTGAACGGTTGGTACATATATATGTGTGTATATATGTATATATATATATATGTATGTATTTGTATTTCTTTTTATCACAACAGATTTCTCTGTGTGAAATTCGGGCTGCTCTCCCCAGGGACAGCGCGTCGCTACACTACAGCGCCACCCATTGTTTTTGTTGTTTTTTTTCCTGCGTGCAGTTTGTTTTTCCTATCGAAGTGGACTTTTCTACAGAATTTTGCCAGGAACAACCCTTTTGTTGCCGTGGGTTCTTTTACGTCCGCTAGGTGCATGCTGCAGACGGGACCTCGGTTTATCGTCTCATCCGAATGACTAGCGTCCAGACCACCACTCAAGGTCTAGTGGAGGGGGAGAAAATATCGGCGGCTGAGCCGTGATTGGAACCAGCGCGCTCAGATTCTCTCGCTTCCTAGGCGGACGCGTTACCTCTAGGCCATCACTCCACTCAACTAATCAACCAAATAGCCAGTCAATTTGTAAAACTGGTGAAATTAAAACTGTGACAGAAAAAAAAATGTATCACAACGAGACATCTAAATCTGATTCGCACCCGTTTTCACGCTGCCAAAATGATGAGTACTGTGAAACATCGGGTTTCATTCTCTCTCTGTCTCTCTGTCTCTGTCTCTGTCTCTGTCTCTCTCTCAGTCAGCCTCCCTTATCTTCTTTACTCTTCTCCTTGTCCATTCTTCCTTCCGCTCTCCACCACGTCCCTACCCTATTGTCCTAGCTGTTATTCATCTATCGCGATATTGTATTGTACATAAGCTCTATGTTTATGTTTGCACATGCTTGTGTAATTTTGACGTTGGTGTTGTGAATTGACTCTCGCTTCTTTTTTTTCTTATTTTTTTCTCCTTTTTTTTCTCAATTATTATTCTTGCCCAGATGGCCGGATGTAAACAAGTACTTTGTTGCTTATTCCTTTACCCTCGTAAAATAAAATTTCGTTCGTTTGTTCGTTCGTTCGTTCGTTTGTTCGTTCGTTCGTTCGTTCTCTCTTCACATATGTATAGAAAGGTGTTTCATTTCGATGTTATTCCCAGCATCCGTCGGTAAAGAGCAGGGTCAGGTCTTGGTATATAATTGTCTATGTTCGTGTTATACACTTCGCCACAATTTTGCTGTTCTGCTGTTGCTTCGTGTATTGAAGTTGCGGTTGCTCCTTTGCAAATAATTATCTTTCTCTCGTATGACAAAGCCATAAATGCGTCACCGTAAGTGTCTAGATATAAGTGTCGTTATAAGTGTCAGTTTCATTGTCACCACCATCGACGTCTTCGCTAAAAGCTGTCATCATTATATTATTTTTTATGATGATCGTCGTTGTCGTCACCCCCCTGCCACCCCCCCCCCCCCACTCCCCCCCTCTCTCTCTCTCCACTTTTTTTTATATTATTCCTTTATTGTCTCCTCTCATTTATTTTATCTCAAATTTGTATTGCATCAAGTAAAACAAAACTAACCCCGACGACAAAAGAAACATATAATGTTTCTTCATACAACATAAGGGGGGGACTGCCTACGCTTTCCCGTGTGCAATCTCACGGTTTCTCGCAATGTGTGAGAAAGCGTGGGTAGCCTCCCTTTGTTTGTCTTGAAAGAACATTCTCCTTTGTCATCGGGGCGAAAGCTTTGTGTGACGCCCCACATTGTCAATGGAGTTGACAGCGTAAGCTAGACAGGCGCCATAGCGGAATGGTTAAAGCGTTGGACTTTCGATCTGAGGGTCCCGGGTTCGAATCACGGTGACGGCGCCTGGTGGGTAAAGGGTGGAGATTTTTCCGATCTCCCAGGTCAACATATGTGCAGACCTGCTAGTGCCTGAACCCCCTTCGTGTGTATATGCAAGCAGAAGATCAAATACGCACGTTAAAGATCCTGTAATCCATGTCAGCGTTCGGTGGGTTATGGAAACAAGAACATACCCAGCATGCACACCCCCGAAAGCGGAGTGTGGCTGCCTACATGGCGGGGTAAAAACGGTCATACACGTAAAAAGCCCACTCGCGTATATACGAGTGAACGTGGGAGTTGAAGCCCACGAACGTAGAAGAAGAAGAAGAAGAAGACAGTGTAAGCTGTAAGGTTGTGGCAGTTTTAGTATTCTTACTCGTTTGTTACCTGATTTTAGTGCAGTTGTTTTGTTTTTGATTGCCTTGTTAAAAAGTCAGAGAGCAAACACACTGTTTTGACGTTAAGAGGGTTGAAGAAATGTTGACTTTTGATTAACAGAGAGGGATAAGAATGATTTTTAAAAAAAAATTATCATTATCATCATCAACATCATCATTATCATCATTATCATCATCATCATTATCATTATCATTGTTATCATCTGTAAATACTCTTGCAGCATTCTTCAACATCAGCTGAAGGGAAGGTGTGATATCAAATCAGAAAGGCAAACCAGCAAATTGTGAATTACAATTGTCAAATCGACCGAGGGTCAAGAAATATACATGTATGTTATTTGTTGTGCTGGCAACCGGGGTGCTTAGTAATCGAGATCTGGGCTGGGAGATTGGATAGATAGAGTGGTGGTCTGGACGCTAGTCATTCGGATGAGACGATAAACCGAGGTCCCGTGTGCAGCATGCACTTCGCGCACGTAAAAGAACCCACGGCAACAAAAGGGTTGTTCCTGGCAAAATTTTGTAGAAAAATCCACTTCGATAGGAATAACAAATAAAACTGCACGCAGGAAAAAAATACACAAAAAAATGGGTGGCGCTGTAGTGTAGTGACGCGCTCTCCCTGGAAAGAGCAGCCTGAATTTCACACAGAGAAATCTGTTGTGATAAAAAGAAGTACAAATACAAATGATAAGCCTTGACCATTATTGATCGCTGAATCTTGTGCAGAGACAAATCTAAGCGTATGCGTAACTCTAAAACTGGAGAAGCTGAAGACAAGGAAGAAGCAGGGAAGGGAGGCTATTTTGGGAAGAGGTTGGTTTTTAGGTCAGACTTGAAGGAGCTGAGTGCGGAGACTTGACGAAGCGAAAGAGGAAGTTCATTCCAATTGCAAGGTCCAGAGACAGAGAAAGAACGGCGGCCAACATGATAATAATAATAATAAGAAGAAGAAGAAGAAGAAGAAGAATGACGATAAATAAAGTAAATTATCATTATTATCATCATCAGCAGCATTGATTTTTTCATGAACTGTGTTGATGATAACTAAGGCCACGCCAACATCGAGTGTCTGTACAATCTGCTGTGGGATTCTTTTTCATCACTGTTGAACTGTCCGCCAACAATAAGTTATTGAGTGTGTGTGTGTGTGTGTGTGTGTGTGTGTGTGTGTGATTTCCCATAGTCAGTACCTTTAGTGAAGCGGGAGACAATTCAAAACCAAGACCCATGTATTATTCATCTTCCTCTGACAATTAATCGTATGTGCGTGCTTGCCGTGTATGTGCGCGCGCGCGCGCGTGCGTGCGTGCGTGCGTGCGTGTGTATATGTATGTTCGTGTGTGTGTGTGTGTGTGTGAGAGAGAGAGAGAGAGAGAGAGAGAGAGAGAAAGTCTGCAGAGAGATACGTGATTTTAGAGGTGTGACGCATCCAGGCCTTTTACAGACTCAACGAACTGCTTTGTCTGTCGGCAATAAAAGCCGGCATCGCACAAATGAATGGCCATGGCATCGGTAGTTGTTGCCGTTTGTTTATATGTTGGTTTGTTCGCTTGTTTGGTTTGTTTGTTTGTTTGTTTCATTGTTGGTTTTCTCTTGTCTGTGTGTTCTTTCAGTGTGTCTTGTGTCCATGGAGATGGTAGAGCTATACTGGTGTGATGCCCGGCTTGTGAGTGTCGGGATGGTGTGCGGAGGGTGGGGTGGGCTGGGTGGAGGGGGGGAGGGGGAGGGAGGCGTTGTGTGGTATGGTATTGTGTGGTGGTGGTGGTTGTGTGTGTGTGTGTGTGTGTGTGTGTGTGTGTTCGTAATGTCGGTCTTATTTTAGTCTAACAGCATTTTACTTTCAAGTGAGATCTGATCTGCAGTGAAAAGGAGTTAGATAGTACAGTCCTACAGAGAGAGAGAGAGAGAGAGAGAGAGAGAGAGAGAGAGAAGCATGTCTTTGTTCCCCCAAGTCTATGTATGTTTCCCCCACACAAAAAGGTAAGTATATATTCTCCAGATCTAGGTCTGTGTACCAAGGTCTATAATCCCCCAGATCTGTGTTCCCCCCTGACCTAGGTTTCCCTCCAAGTCTGTGTTCCCTAGGTTTATGTTCCCTAGGTCTATGTTGTTTCATCATACGAACACTTTAGGGTCGCGTTGAGTGGTCAGCAGTGGTCAGTAGTTTTGAGTGGTCAGAACTGGTGAAAAAGCTATGATAATGCACAGGAGAGGACTCATAATGCAGAAAGATGTTAACAAACGCATGCTGCATACATACATACATATATATATATATATATATATATATATATATATATTAGTGATTAATACTGGTCAGTGAATAGTCAGTTTCAGTTTCAGTTGCTCAAGGAGGCGTCACTGCGTTCGGACAAACCATATACGCTACACCACATCTGCCAAGCAGATGCCTGACCAGCAGCGTAACCCAACGCGCTTAGTCAGGCCTTGAGAAAAAAACAACAACAACAAAGAAAACAACAACAAAAAAACCAAAAAAACGGGGGAATAAATAATAGATAAGCTTACATAAATAAATAAATAAATGAATAATAATTATAATATAGAAAAAGGTAGTAGTAATAATAATAGTAATACTAATAAAATGAGTTTAAAAAAATAAAAAAAAAAAAAAAAAAAATAAAAAAAATAGTGAATAGTCAAACTAGATCAAGTAGTCACCATAGCATAAACATGACAATGACGCGTTCTAAAACTTTTGGACAGTGGTCAGTTGTGTTCAGATGTGGTCACGAGTTAGCAGTGCATGGTCAGTTGTGGTCAGCAGCAGTCAGTAGTGGTAACTAAACAGTCCAGTTATGTCAGGAAGTCATAATATTGCATAACCGTCACAAATTATACAATCCTTTCACACCTTTCTCGATGAAATCTCCAGTCCCTGTCACACCTCTCACAACGTAATCTTCATCACATCTCACAACGTAATCTTCATCACACCTCTCACAATGTAATCTTCATCACACCTCTCACACTGTAATCTTCATTACGCCTTTCGCGATGTAATCTTCATCACACCTCTCACACTGTAATCTTCATCACACCTTTCGCGATGTAATCTTCAATCCCGACACACTTTTCACAATGTAATGCCCGACACACTTTTCACAATGTAATCTTCATCACACCTTTCACGATGTAATCTTCATCACACCTTTCACGATGTAATCTTCAATCCCGACACACTTTTCACAATGTAATCCCCGACACACTTTTCACAATGTAATCTTCATCACACCTTTCACGATGTAATCTTTAATCTTCATCACACCTTTCACGATGTAATCTTCAATCATCATAACACATTTCACAATGTAATCTTCAATCCCAACACACTTTCCACAATGTAATCCCCGACACACTTCACAATGTAATCTTCATCACACCTTTCACGATGTAATCTTCAATCCCCAACACACCTTTCACAATGTAATCTTCATCCCCAATATACCTTTCACAATGTAATCCCCAACACACCTTTCACAATGTAATCTTCATCACACCTTTCACGATGTAATCTTCAACCCCCAACACACCTATCACAATGTAATCTTTATTCCCAACATACCTTTCACAATGTAATCCTCAATCCCCAACATACCTTTCACAATGTAATCTTTATTCCCAACATACCTTTCACAATGTAATCTTTATCCTCAACATACCTTTCACAATGTAATCTTAAATCCCCACAATGCAATCTTTATTCCCAACATTCCTTTCACGATGTAATCTTCAACCCCACACACCTTTCACAATGTAATCTTCATCCCCAACACACCTTTCACAATGTAATCTTCATCCCAACACACCTTTCACAATGTAATCTTTATTCCCAACATACCTTTCACAATGTAATCTTTATTCCCAACATACCTTTTACAATGTAATCCTCATCCCCAACATACCTTTCACAGTGTAATCCTCAATCCCAACATATCTTTCACAATGTAATCTTCATCTCCAACATACCTTTTACAATGTAATCTTATCCCCAACATACCTTTCACAATGTAATCTTTATTCCCAACATACCTTTCACAGTGTAATCTTTATTCCCAACATACCTTTTACAATGTAATCCTCATCCCCAACATACCTTTTACAATGTAATCTTTATCCCCAACATATCTTTCACAATGTAATCTTCATCCCCAACATACCTTTTACAATGTAATCTTTATCCCCAACATACCTTTCACAATGTAATCTTTATTCCCAACATACCTTTCACAGTGTAATCTTTATTCCCAACATACCTTTTACAATGTAATCTTCATCCCCAACACACCTTTCACAATGTAATCTTCATCCCCAACATACCTTTCACAATGTAATCTTCATCCCCAACATACCTTTCACAATGTAATCTTTATTCCCAACACACCTTTCACAATGTAATCTTTATTCCCAACATACCTTTCACAGTGTAATCTTTATTCCCAACATACCTTTTACAATGTAATCCTCATCCCCAACACACCTTTCACAATGTAATCTTTATCCTCAACATACCTTTCA
>NC_134884.1:6744426-6749426 GCF_041734735.1 Babylonia areolata
AAATGGATGGAGTGAGTCTTTATTTAAATGGGTAGAAAGGTGTGGAGGAAGCCAACACATCGTTAAAATGGGTAGACATGTGTAGACCAAGCCTGTGCCTTGTTCATTAAAATGGGTAGAAAAGGGTAGAGAAAGCCCACGCCTCGTTAAACTGGGCAGAAATTGAGCATCTTTTTGGAACTGTGGATTTAAACAGCACTGTTCTCTTCTTTATAATTATGTTGACGTTTGTTTTTGTTCATTGCTTGTTTCATTACTTGAATAAATGATTGATTGATGATTGGTTCATTCATTTTTTTTTTTATCATTCATTCATCCATCCATTCATTCGTTATATGAAGATTATTTCTTTCTTTCTTTCTTTCTTTCTTCCTTCCTTCCTTCCTTCCTTCCTTCCTTCCTTCCCCTATTCCTTCCTTATCTTCGATCTTTCTTCTGTTAAACGTCTGAATGTTGAGGAACTGATTAAATTATCGATTTATTTGTTTACTGATCCAGCTGTAGTTTTTGAATTGTTTATCCCCTTATTCATCCTAAATGTTATCAGGGATTCATTTACTGCCTGTGCACTCCGATTTGATGATAGACTCGTGTATTGTCTGTCTGTCTGTCTGTCTATCAATCAATCTATCTATCTATCTATAATAATATTAATAATGGTACTTATATAGCGCTGAATCTTGTGCATAGACAAATCTAAGCGCTTTCGCACCAGTCATTCTCACGCACGCATAACTCTAAAACTGGAGAAACTAAAGACAAGGAAGAGGCAGGGAAGGGAGGCTATTTTGGGAAGAGGTGGGTTTTAAGGCCAGACTTGAAAGAGCTGAGTGTGGAGACTTGACGAAGCGAAAGAGGAAGTTCATTCCAATTGCAAGGTCCAGAGACAGAGAAAGAACGGCGGCCAACAGTCGAGAGTTTGAATCTGGGTATGCGTATCTATCTATCTATCTATCTATCTATCGAGCTAGCTAGCTAGCTAGCTGTTTATCTATCGTTTTATCTATCGTTTTACATATCTATCATTTTTATCATTCTATCTATCGTTCTATCTATCATCTATCGTTCTATATATCGTTCTATGCGTCTGTCTGTCTGTCTGTTCATCTATTTCTTGTTGATTTGTTTATCATTAATTTTGTTTGTTTGTTTGTTTTGTGTATATGTGTTTACATTACCATTGCGGTATTGATTTTTCTCGCGTCGGCTAATGAAGTGAAACTGATCCCTCTCGCCTAGCCGCTGGCTGTTAATCACTTTATTGATCTGGGTTTTCGATTTTCTTTTTCTTTTTTTTTTTTTTTTCTTTTTTCTCTCTCCTTTTATTTTTGCTCTTCGGTTTTCTTTTTTTGTTGGGCGGGAGGGGGCGGGAGGTGTTGGAAGGGATGAGCGCGTAGAGAGAGGGATAGGGTGAGGGGAGGAGTGGGAGATTGTTCGAATGTGTGTGTGCGTGTGTGTGTGTGTGTGTTTGTGTGTGTGTGTGTGTGTGTGTGTGTGTGTGTGTGTGTGTGTGTGTGTGTGTGTGTGTGTGTGTGTGTGTGCGTGCGTGCGTGCGTGTGTGTGTATGCGTGCGTGTGTGTGTTTGTTTGCGTCGGTGTGTGTGTGCGTTCGTGCGTATGTATGTATGTATGTTTGTGTACGTGCACGCGCGCGCGTGTGTGTATGTGCGTGCGTGCGTGTGTGGTGGGGAGAGGGAGGGAGGAGAGGAGGGGGGTCGGGGGGGGGGGGGGTTGGCAGGCAATCTAATATTCCACGATAATTTTCGTGCGTGCCGAAACTATGATATGGGTGTGATTGGCGGTGACTTTCAGTTTGTAATGAAATGTCCCCAGTATCGATTATCTTGGAGACAAGTTCATCCCCCAAAAGAATGTGATGCGAAGCCAAGAATTATCGATCACGTTCGAACTGAGCAAACCTTTAGGGATTTCTTTGACTGTGTGTGTCTGTGAGTGTGTCTGTGAGTGTGTGTGTGTGTGTGTGTGTGTGTGTGTGTGTGTGTGTGTGTGTGTGTGTGTTGGTTTTGCCTCTGTAACTCTCTGTTTGTGTCGACTATGTTACTGTCTGTTGGTGCTGAAGTTGTCTATTGGTGTTTTGACTCTATGTGATTCTCTGATGATGTTGAGGTGGTAGAATGGTTGAGGGTTTGTGAGTCAAACTATGCCCTCGCCCTTTCTCCGAAGTCTGACTGGAAACTAAAATTGATGGTGAAGTTACTCGCATTCGCACCTGGCGCACTGGAAAAGAACCCACGACAACAAAAAGGGTTGTCCTGTAGCAAGATTCACTCAGACAGATACAAAAAAAATATTGATACGTCCACACTCAAGGCCTTACATAGCGTGTTGGGTTATCTCTCTCCATACGAACGGCGAAAGAGACGGCGCTAACAGCGTTTCACCCCAATTACCACCATCAAAATATTGCAAGCGGTAGGCTCTTATACTGAAGAGGTGAATGTTGACAAAGAATACCACAATTCTGACGACGGAAGCTAAAGGTTGGGTCATTCAGACACCCCACTGGACATCCGAGGGGTCTGTGTAGAGGAGAAGAGAGGACTGGCCGTACTGAGTGAGTTATGCTGCTGGTCAAACATCGACCTGGCGTAGGTGGTGTTAAGGTGTATGGATTTGTCCGAACGCTGTGACACCTCTTTGAGAAGGTTTCAACTGAAACTGAAAGCTGTGAATATCTGTTGTTGGTGGTGGTGTTGACTCTGTGAATCTCTGTTGTTGGTGTTGACTGTGTGAATCTCTGTTGTTGGTGTTGACTCTGTGAATCTGTTGGTGTTCTCTGTGACTATCCGTTGTTGGTGTTGACTGTGTGAATCTCTGTTGTTGGTGTTGACTGTGTGAATCTCCGTTGTTGGTGTTGACTATGTGACTCTCTGTTGTTGGTGTTGACTCTGTGAATCTGTGAATTTCTGTTGTTGTTGTTGACTCTGTGAATCTCTGTTGGTATTGACTCAGCGAGTCTCTGTTTTTGGTGTTGACTGTGTGAATCTCTGTTGTTGGTGTTGACTCTGTGAATCTCTGTTGTTGGTGTTGACTCTGTGAATCTCTGTTGTTGGTGTTGACTGTGTGAATCTCTGTTGTTGGTGTTGACTCTGTGAATCTCTGTTGTTGGTCTCTGTTGTTGGTGTTGACTCTGTGAATCTCTGTTGTTGGTGTTGACTGTGTGAATCTCTGTTGTTGGTGTTGACTGTGTGAATCTCTGTTGTTGGTGTTGACTCTGTGAATCTCTGTTGATGGTGTTAACTCTGTGAATGTCTGTTGTTGGTGGTGACTATGTGAATCTGTGAATCTCTGTTGTTGGCATTGACTCTGTGAATCTCTGTTGTTGGTGGTGACTATGTGAATCTGTGAATCTCTGTTGTTGGCATTGACTCTGTGAATGTCTGTTGTTGGTGGTGACTATGTGAATCTGTGAATCTCTGTTGTTGGCATTGACTCTGTGAATCTCTGTTGTTGGTGGTGACTATGTGAATCTGTGAATCTCTGTTGTTGGCATTGACTCTGTGAATGTCTGTTGTTGGTGGTGACTATGTGAATCTGTGAATCTCTGTTGTTGGCATTGACTCTGTGAATCTCTGTTGTTGGTGGTGACTATGTGAATCTGTGAATCTCTGTTGTTGGCATTGACTCTGTGAATGTCTGTTGTTGGTGGTGACTATGTGAATCTGTGAATCTCTGTTGTTGGCATTGACTCTGTGAATCTCTGTTGTTGGTGGTGACTATGTGAATCTGTGAATCTCTGTTGTTGGCATTGACTCTGTGAATGTCTGTTGTTGGTGTTGACTATGTGAATCTGTGAATCTCCGTTGTTGGTGTTGACTATGTGAATCTGTGAATCTCTGTTGTTGGTGTTGACTATGTGAATCTCCGTTGTTGGTGTTGACTCTGTCAATCTGTGAATCTCTGTTGTTGGTGTTGACTGTGTGAATCTCTGTTGTTGGTGTTGACTCTGTGAATCTGTGTTGTTGGTGTTGACTCTGTGAATCTGTGAATCTCCGTTGTTGGTGTTGACTATGTGAATCTGTGAATCTCCGTTGTTGGTGTTGACTCTGTGAATCTGTGAATCTCTGTTGTTGGTGTTGACTGTGTGAATCTCCGTTGTTGGTGTTGACTGTGTGAATCTCCGTTGTTGGTGTTGACACTGTCAATCTGTGAATTTCTTTTGTTGGTGTTGACTGTGTGAATCTCTGTTGTTGGTGTTGACACTGTGAATCTCTGTTGTTGGTGTTGACTCTGTGAATCTGTGAATCTCTGTTGTTGGTGTTGACTCTGTGAATCTCTGTTGTTGGTGTTGACTCTGTGAATCTGTGAATCTCTGTTGTTGGTGTTGACTCTGTGAATCTCTGTTGTTGGTGTTGACTCTGTGAATCTCTGTTGTTGGTGTTGACTATGTGAATCTGTGAAACTCTGTTGTTGGTGTTGACTCTGTGAATCTCTGTTGGTGTTGACTATTTGAATCTCTTTTATGATGTTGTCTCAGCGAATCTGTTGTTGTTGACTGCGTGAATCTCTGTTAGTGTTAACTTTGTAAATCTCCTGTTGATGGTGTTGACTCTGAGACTCTGTGAATCTCTGTTGGTGTTCTCTGTGACTCAGTGACTCTGGCTGACTTCTAATTCTTCCCTGTCTCTGTCTGTGTCGCAGACCGGAGGAGTCCCCACAGCGGGACTTCCGCCCGCCGAAAGTCGGTGATGGAGGACCACCCGGCGGCCCCCCACCCGCGCAGACCCCCGACCCGCCGCTACTCCCTGGCCGCCGCCCCCACCTCCCCCCACACGCCCTCCCACTCCCACTCCCCCTCCCCTTACCGCTACCCCTCTGCCTTCCGCCCCCTGACCCCTTCCGTGGTGGCCTCTGTGCGTCATGAGGGGACCCTCCGGCACGCCTCCTCCTCCACCTCCTCCTCCTCTTCACCCCCACCTCCTCCTGAGGAGAGGTCCCCCTCGTCCCCCTCCGAGCCCCTCCCCTCCACCTCCTCCTCCC
>NC_134884.1:6759426-6761354 GCF_041734735.1 Babylonia areolata
TTGTGTCTCTCTGTGTCTCTCTGTTTCTGTGTCTGTGTCTGTCTCTTGTTTGTTTTTGTCCCCTGGGTGTGTGTGTGTGTGTGTGTCTCCGTGTGTGTGTGTTAGTGTGTGTGTGTGTGTGTGTGTGTGTGTGTGTGTCTCTCTCTCTCTCTCTCTCTCTCTCTCTCTCTCTCTCTCTCTCCGTGTGTGTGTGTTAGTGTGTGTGTGTGTGTGTGTGTGTCTCTCTCTCTCTCTCTCTCTCTCTCTCTCTCTCTCTCTCTCCGTGTGTGTGTGTTAGTGTGGGTGGGTGGGTGGGTGGGTGTGTGTGTGTGTGTGTGTGGCTGTCTGTTTTCGTCCCTGTCTCTGTCTGTCTGTCTCTCTGTTTTTCTTTCTCCGTGTGTGTGTGTGTGTGTGTGTGTGTGTGTGTGCGCGCGGGCGCGCGTGCGTGCGTGCGTGCGTATGTTTGTGTGTGTGTGCGTGTGTACCTGTGTGTGTTTGTGTGTGTGTGTGTGTGTGTGCGCGCGCGCTGTCTCTGCCTCTCTTTTCTCTTCTTTTGTCTTCTCTTTCTTGCCTTTTTTTAAAAAATATGTCTTTGTCTGTCTATCTGTCTGTCTGTCTGTATCCAGTCCTCAATCACGACTAATTTCGCAGAAAGCGATCACCGTCACACACATAAAATGACGCTGCCTCCGTCAAGCCACGACACAACACAACACAACACAACACAACACAACACAGCGCCTTATATATGCAGGCGAATTCTTATCAGGGAATACTATTTCATCTAGACTCCAGTTCTAGTTAGTCTCACGTCGTGAGCATCTGATGCTAGAAATTAAGTTTTCGCGAATCATTGACATGATTCTGATTGCTAGGAAAATGGTGTATTTCCAGTGTCCTTGTCTCTCTGTCTCTGTTTCTGTCTCTCTCTGTCTCTCTCTTTCTCTCTCTCTCTCTTTGTGTCTCTCTCCCCTGTCTCTCTCTCTCTCTCTCTCTGTCCCTCTCTCTCTTTCTCTTTCTCTCTCTGTGTCTCTTTCTCTCTGTCTCTCCCTTCTCCCTCTCTCTCTCTCTCTCTCTCTCTCTCTCTCTCTCTCTCTCTCTCTCTGCTTGTGTAATTTTGACGTTGGTGTTGTGAATTGACTCTCGCTTCTTTTTTCTTTTTTTTTTCTTTCTTTTTTTTTTCTCAATTATTTTTCTTGTCCAGATGGCCGGATGTAAATAAGTACTTTGTGCTTACTCCTTTACCCTCGTAAAATAAAATTTCGTTCGTTCGTTCGTTCTCTCTTTCTCTCTCTTTCTCTCTCTTTCTGTCTCTCTCTGTCTCTCTCTTTCTCTCTCTCTGTCTCTCTTTCTCTCTCTCTTTCTCTCCCTCTCTCTTTATTTCTCCTTCACTCTCTCCAACTCTCATGCTCTTTCTTTTTTTTCCGTCTCTCATTCACGCACCTACACGCACCAGACGCCTTTTCTGTGTCCTGTTGGGAGTATTGTATTTCTCTGCAGTTCATTTTGTTCTTGTTGTTAGCCGTTTTCCTTCTTCTTCTTCTCCTCCTCCTCCTCCTCCTCCTCCTTCTTCTTCTTCTTCTTCTTCTTCTTCTTCTTCTTCTTCTTCTTCTTCTTCTTCTTCTTCTTCTTCTTCTTCTTCTTCTTCTTCTTCTTCTTCTTCTCCTCCTCCTCCTCCTCCTCCTCCTCCTCCTTCTTCTTCTTCTTCTTCTTCTTCTTCTTCTTCTTCTTCTTCTTCTTCTTCTTCTTCTTCTTCTTCTTCTTCTTCTTCTTCTTCTTCTTCTTCTTCTTCTTCTTCTTCTCTTCTTCTTCTTCTTCTTCTTCTTCTTCTTCTTCTCCTCCTCCTCCTCCTCCTCCTCCTCCTCCTCCTCCTCCTCCTCCTTCTTCTCTTCTTCTTCTTCTGCTCCTCCTACTCCTTCTTCTTCTTCTTTTTCTTCTTCTCCTTTTCC
>NC_134884.1:6771454-6773954 GCF_041734735.1 Babylonia areolata
TAATTGGATAAATACCAGTTTCTCCATAAGCAATTTGGGTCATGATATTCCACACACACACACGCACACACACACACACACACACACACACACACACACACACACACACACACACACGCACACACACACACACACACACACACACACACACACACACACACACACGCAACCAAACGCACAGCAAATCTGAGCAAAGCACCTGACCCCCAAGATGGCTTCTGACGGCACGCGTGGCGGGCAGTGCGAGGCGTGACGTCATGGCGCAAAGGTTCCTGGGAGAAGTGCAAACCTTCAAGGAGGGGAGGGGGTGGGAGGAGGGGGGTGGGGGGGGGGGGGAAGGAGGCCTGAGGGAGGAGGAGGAAGGTGGGTCAGGGGGATGGGGATGGGATGGGGTAGGATCGATGAACGGTGACATTTTCCCCGCGAACCCGCCGTACACCGCCCTTTGTTGAGGACAGGTCGCTTCTTGCGTTTTTTTTGTTTTGTTTGTTTGTTTGTTTGTTTTTTAAGATGGCTGATGTTCCACTGCAAACCCCGTGCCTCACCCCTGCTCCCCCCACGCCTCTCCTTCCCCCCCCCCCCCCGAACCCCCCCCAGCCCCCCAACCCAACACACCCCTACCTCCTCCTTGATTTTCCACTGTAAACATGTCCCCCTCTCCCCCCCCCCTTTTCACAATACACCTCTCCCCCCCCCCTCCCCCTCCCCTGCTCCCCTCCCATTTTGCTGTTGCACTCTTGTTGGCAACATACGTCCTCCGTCTTTTGGTTTGTCTGCTTGTCTGTCTGTTTGTCTGTCTCTTTGTCTGTCCCCTGTGTCTGTCTGTCTGTCTGTCCTTCTGTCTGTCTGTCCCTCTGTATGTCTTTCCGTCCCTCTGACTGTCTGTCTGTTCCTCTGTCTGTCTGTCTGTCTCTCTGTCAGTCCTTTTGTCTGTCCTTCTGTTAATCTGCCTGTTTGTCCCTCTCTCTGTCTCTGTCTCTTTATCTCTGTCTGTCTGTCTGTCCCTCTGTTAATCTGCCTGTTTGTCCCTCTCTCTCTGTCTGTCTCTTTATCTCTGTCTGCCTGTCTGTCCCTCTGTTAATCTGCCTGTTTGTCCCTCTGTCTGTCTGTCTCTTTATCTCTGTCTGTCTCTTTATCTCTGTCTGCCTGTCTGTCCCTCTGTTAATCTGCCTGTTTGTCCCTCTGTGTGTCTGTCTCTTTATCTCTGTCTGTCAGTCTGTCCCTCTGTTTGTCTGTCCCTATGTCTGTCTGTCTGTCTGTTTATATGTCCATTTCTGTGTCTGCTTGTTCATTTATCTGTCCCTTTGCTTGTGTGTCCGTTTGTCCCTCTGTCTGTCTGCCTGTCCCCTTGTCTGTCTGTCTGTCCCTCTGTCATGTCATGTCTGGCTGTCTGTTCCTCTGTCTGTCTGTCTGTCCGTCCGTATGCCTTTCAGTCTGTCCCTCTGTCTGTCTGCCCCTCTGTCTGTCTGTCCGTATGTCTTTCTGTCTGTTCCTCTGTCTGTCCTATGTCTGTTTATTGCACTTCTTATCGCCATTGCGGATGCTGCTGTTGTTGTTGTTGATTCACAGTTCATATTCTTCGGCCAGATTAGACCATATCAATGCTATTCTGCTTTCTCCACCCCCTCCCTCCCTACCCCCCAGACCCCCACCCACCCCTCCCGGCTCTGTATGTCTGTCTCTTTCTCTCTCTCTCTCTCTGTATGGTTTTATCTCTCTCTCCCTTTCTCTCTCCTCTCTCTCTCTCCATCCCTTTAACTCTTTCCATACGAACGACGAAAGAGACGACGTTTGACAGCGTTTCACGCAAATTACCATCATCAAAATATTGCAAGCGGAAGGCTCCTATACTGAAGAGGTGAATGTTGAAAAAGAATACCACAATTCTGACGACGGAAGCTAAAGGTTGGGTCATTGAGACACCCACTGGACATCTGAAGGGTCTGTGAAGAGGAGAAGAGAGGGCTGGCCGTACTGAGTCAGTTAACTCCCTCTGTTTCTTCTCTTTCCTTCTCTGTCTCTAGTTCTGTCTGTCTGTCTGTTTCTCTCTGTATCTGTCTCTGCCATTTTCTCTGATTTTTTTTTGTTTTTTGGTCTCTGTCTCTCTGGGTCCGTATCATTAATGTTTACGTTATCGTTATCTCCTTGTTATCCACCCACTCTTGTCTAACGTGTTTGGTTCAAGGTGGTTAAACACACACACACACACACACACACACACACACGCACACACACGCACACACACACACACACACGCACGCACACACACACACACACACACACACAGTGTTTCTCTCTCTCTCTCTCTCTCTCTCTCTCTCTCTCTCTCTTACAGTTTCTCCCTCTGTCTCTCTATCTCTCTGAGTCTCTCTGATCCTGTCTCTCTCTCTCTTACTCTCTCCCTCTCTTTCTCTCCTCTCACTTTCTCTTCCCCATTCCCTCTCTTCCCTCCTCCGTCTCTCTCCCTCTCCCCCCCCCACCCCTCTCTCTCTCCCTGTTT
>NC_134884.1:6786454-6793954 GCF_041734735.1 Babylonia areolata
CTTCTTCTTTTTTTTTTTTTTTGGTGCTTTCACACGCCGCCTTCATTGGCCCCCCCCCCCCCCCCCCCCCCCCAAAAAAAAAAACCAACCTTTTTTTCCTTCTGTTTTCTTTCGTTTTTTTTTTTTTCTTCTATATAACATGTCAGTTTTCGATTAATATATGTAAGTACATCTAAATGTATTCAAAGTAGTATTCTTCCGAACACACTAAGTTCTTTGTCTGAATATTCAGTTTTCATGGACAATTACTTCAGACTCCTCATTCAGTATCCACCACGTGATCAGGGTCAGAGGTTACGTTTCAGCATGGTGTTGCGTCCCTTTGGGCGGGCGCAATAGCCGAGTGGTTAAAGCGTTGGACTTTCAATCTGAGGGTCCCGGGTTCCGAATCACGGTAACGGCGCCTGGTGGGTAAAGGGTGGAGATTTTTTACGATCTCCCAGGTCAACATAATATGCGCAGACCTGCTTAGTGCCTGAACCCCTTTCGTGTGTGTGTATACGCACGCAGAAGATCAACTACGCACGTTAAAGATCCTGTAACCTATGTCAGTGTTCGGTGGGTTATGGAGACACGGAAATACCCAGCATGCATGAACCACGACAGAGTCATCGGCGAGTCGATGTTGGTCGTGTAACGGAAAGAAGAAGAAGAAGAGGAGTAAGGTGGCTGGATGGTTAAGGACACTTATCCGCCAGTACATACAGTGCCCGTGAGGGTTTGGGTTCGAATCCCACTCTGTCTCGCCCCCTTTTCATCCTCATGCTTGACTGGGGAAATCACAGTCTGGTCCTTAGGATGAGACGATAACTCTCTCCATACGAACGGCGAAAGAGACGACGTTAACTCACTCAGTACGGCCAGTCCTCTCTTCTCCTCTACACAGACCCTTCAGATGTCCAGTGGGTGTCTGAATGACCCAACCTTTAGCTTCCATCGTCAGAATTGTGGTATTCTTTGTCAACATTCACCTCTTCAGTATAAGAGCCTTCCGCTTGCAATATTTTGATGGTGGTAATTGGGGTGAAACGCTGTTAATGTCGTCTCTTTCGCCGTTCGTATGGAGAGAGTTAACAGCGTTTCACCCCAATTACCACCATCAAAATATTACAAGCGGAAGGCTCTTACACTGAAGGGGTGAACGTTGACAAAGAATACCACAATTCTGACGACGGAAGCTAAAGGTTGGGTCATTGAGACCACCCACTGGACATCCGAGGGGTCTGTGTAGAGGAGAAGAGAGGACTGGCCGTACTGAGTGAGATAAACTGAGGTGTACCGTGTGCAGCGCGCATTTGGCGCACTGGAAAGGAACTCGTGGCGGCAAAAGTGTTGTCCTTTGGCATAAAAAACAAGTTAGATATACACTCAGGTAGGCGCATGAATATATATGCGTGCACACAAGGCACTGACTAAGCGCGTTGGGTTATGCTACTGGTCAACAGGCATCTGCTTAACAGATGTTGTTGTGTTGCGCATTATGGGTCTGCCCGAGTTCTAACTTCTTGATATCGCTCTTTTTGTTTGAATGATATGTGTGAGAAGATGAATGTATGTAATGTTTCAACGCCCCCCTCCCCCCTCGCTCCCCCCCCACCCGCCCCCTCGCCCCCTCATGGGGGCACACGAAATAAACGTCTTGCCTTCCCTTGCTTCCTTGAGAAACTGTGGAGTGTAGGTAACGCGTCCGCCTGAGAAACAAGATAATCTAAGCGCGCTGGTTCAAATCACACCGGTATTTTCTCCCCCCCTCCACTAGTCTTTGAATGGTGGTCTGGACGCTAGTCATTCGGGTGAGACGATAAACCGAGGTCCCGTGTGCAGCATGCACGTAGCGCACGTAAAAGAGCCCACGGCAACAAAAGGGTTGTCCCTGGCAAAGTTCTGTAGAAAAATCCACTTCGAAAGGAAAACAAATAAAATTGCAGGCAGAAAAAACCCAACAACAAGCAAACAAATGGGTGTCACTCTCAGTGTAGCGATGCGCTCTCCCTGGGGGAGAGCAGCCCGAATTTCACACAGAGAAATCTGTTGTGACAAAAAAAAGAGTAAAACGATAATACAAATAATTTTGTATTTGTATTTCTTTTTATCACAACAATAATTTGTATTTGTATTTCTTCTTATCACAACAAAATTCTCTGTGTGAAATTCAAGCTGCTTTCCCCAGGGAGAGCGCGTCGCTACACTACAGCGCCACCCCTTTTTTTTGTATTTTTTCTTGCCTGCAGTTTTATTTGTTTTTTTCTATCGAAGTGGATTTTTCAACAGAATTTTGTCAGGAAGACCCCTTTTGTTGCCGTGGGTTCTTTTACGTGCGCAAGTGCATGCTGCACACGGGACCTCGGGTTTATCGTCTCATCCGAATGACTAAGCGTCCAGATTCAAGGTCTAGTTAGCGGAGGGGGAGAAAATATCGGCGGCTGAGCCGTGATTGGAACCAGCGCGCTCAGATTCTCTCGCTTTCCAAGGCAGAGGCGTTACCTCTAGGCCATCACTCCACAAACACGAAACAAACTGGAACCATGTCCTAGGGGGAAAGGGAAAAGGCACCTCACTGCGATTCACCTCACACCACCCGGGTGTGAATAAGGGGTACATGACCGGTCAGGGTTCGAAACCGGGGACTTTCTAGACGAGCACCTAAGACACAGAATATGAATTCACTGCCCTTTGTGGCCTGAAACGGCCACCAGATCTTTAACCGCCCCCCCCCCCACCCCCACCCCACCCACACCCTGACCCCCACTCCCCTCCGCCGCCGCCCCCACCCCCACCCCTCAACCCCCCACCCCCACCCTTTTTTTTTTTTTTTTAACACAGCACGGTTGGAGCAAACTGGTAATCATGCAAATCGAATTATGTGTAGAACGCAGGCTGTTATTAAGCTCACTGTTGCCCCCCACCTACCTACCCCCCCCCCCCCCCCCCACACACACACACACACCCTACTAGAAAACTCACGCACTGACCGTCATTTCACTTTCTAATGAGATTGTGGTCAGCGCGTTTGTGGTTAATTAAATGAATTAGCTCGATCGGAGTCGAGGTGGGGGGGGGTAAGGAATCCTGGAATGTGTGTATGGCTTCTTCTTCCCGCGCTGGGCAGTTTGTGGCTGGGGTGGGGGTAACCCGGCGTTTGTTGGTGAGCGGTCATGAGGTTATGGTTGGATGGGTGACATTGGTCAGCTGTTACGGTCGCTCTGTTGTGTGTGTGTGTTGTGTGTGTGTGTGTGTGTGTGTGTGTGTGTGTGTGTGTGTGTGTGTGTGTGTGTGTGTGTTTTGTGTGTGTGTGTCTGCGATCGTGAGGGGGAGATGAAAGGCCGTTGTTGACAGATTGAGGTTTCCGAGACACACACACACACACACACACACACACACACACACACATATACTTTCTCTTCCTCTCTCTCTCTCTCTTCCTCTCTCTCTCTCCCTCCCACTCTTTCTTTCTAACGATATTCTGTCTCCCCCCTCTCTGTCTCTCTCTCTCTCTCTCTCTTTCTCCAACGATACTCTATCTAACTTAATTAAGAAGAGCAACTATCAATATTATTCTCATTCTCTCTCTCTCTCTCTCTCTCTCTCTCTCTCTCTCTCTCTCTCTCTCTCTCTCTCTCCAGCGATACTCTGTTTACCTTGTTTAAAAAGGGCAACTATCAATATCATTCTCATTCTCATTCTCTCTCTCTCTCTCTCTCTCTCTCTCTCTCTCTCTCTCTCTCTCTCTCTCTCTCTCCAGCGATACTCTGTTTACCTTGTTTAAGAAGGGCAACTATCAATATTATTCTCATTCTGCCTGTCTGTCTGTCTGTCTGTCTGTCTGTCTGCCTGTCTGTCTCGTTCTCTCTCTCTCTCTCTCTCTCTCTCTCTCTCTCTCTTTCGTTCCGGATAACAGTGTCTGATTCCTGTCTCTCTGTCCGTTCACCTCTCTGTCTCTCTGTCCGTCTGTCTGTCTGTCTGTCTGTCTGTCTGTCTGTCTGTTTCTCAGTTTCAATCTTTCCCTCACCCCTCTTCTCAGCATTAAAAAAAAAAAAAAAGAAGAAAGAAAGCCTTTTTTTTTTTTTTTTGGACTGCTAAAAATACATCACACTTCAGAACCAAACTGGCAAGCAGACATCTGGGTCATCTGGAACTGTTTGGATAGATGTGCTAATTCGGCACGCTCTGACGCTTCCGATTCGAGAGAGAAAGACAGAAAGAAAAAGAACAACAAAGAACGAGAGATGGAAAGAAAGGAGGGGGGGGAGAGAGAAGGAAGAAGAAGAGAGGGGAAGATAGAGAGGGAGAGAGAGGTATCGTTATGGAGAGAGAGAAAGAGAGAGAGACAGAGACAGACAGACAGAGAGTGAGTGAGCAAAGTGAGAGGGAAGATATGGGAGGGAGGGAGGGAGAGAGAGACAGACAGACAGACAGATAGGCAGACAGACAGAGAGTGAGCAAAGTGAGAGGGGAGATAGGGGAGGGAGAGAGAGAGGGTAGGGAGAGAGACAGAGAGAGAACAGACAGAGAGTGAGCAACGTGAGAGGGGAGATATGGGAGGGAGAGAGAGAGGGGGGAGAGAGAGAGAGACAGACAGACAGACAGACAGACAGAGAGTGAGCAAAGTGAGAGGGGAGATATGGGAGAGAGAGAGGGGGGGAGAGACAGACAGACAGACAGACAGAGAGTGAGCAACGTGAGAGGGGAGATATGGGAGGGAGAGAGAGAGGGGGAGAGAGAGACAGACAGACAGACAGACAGACAGACAGAGAGTGAGCAAAGTGAGAGGGGAGATATGGAGAGAGAGAGAGGGGGGGGAGAGAGAGAGACAGACAGACAGACAGACAGACAGAGAGTGAGCAAAGTGAGAGGGGAGATATGGAGAGAGAGAGAGAGGGGGGGGAGAGAGAGGGGGAGAGAGAGAGGGGGAGAGAGAGAGAACAGACAGAGAGTAAAGTGAGAGGGAGATGAGGAGCGAGAGAGAGCAAAGGGAGCAGAGAGGAGAGAAAGGTGGAGAGAGAGAAGAAGAGAAGAGAGAGAGGAGAGAAAGGAGGGAGAGAAGGGAGGAGAGAGACGAGACAGACAGACAGACAGAGAGCAAAGAGAGATGAGCATAGGAGAGAGAGAGATGTGGGAAGAGACAGAAGACAGAGGAGAGAAGTGAAGGGCAGACAAGAGAGTGAGCAAGTGACGTGAGAGGGAGATATGGGAGGGAGAGAGAGAGGGGGGAGAGAGACAGAGAGACAGACAGACAGAGAGTGAGCAAAGTGAGAGGGGAGATATGGGAGGGAGAGAGAGAGGGTGGGGAGAGAGACAGAGAGACAGACAGACAGAGAGTGAGCAAAGTGAGAGGGGAGATATGGAGAGAGAGAGAGAGAGAGGGGGAGAGGGGGGGAAAGAGAGACAGACAGAGAACAAGTGAGTGGGAGATAGGGAGAGGGGAGGGGGAGAGAGAGACAGAAAGGAGAGAGAGAGAGAGAGAGAGAGAGAGAGAGGAAAGAAGAAAGGGAGGGAGACAAACAGAGACAGACAGACAGACAGACAGAGAAAGATGATTACTACTACTACCACTACTACTAATGTTCGTCCTTCGGATTCAATGACACATGGCTTCAAGAATCAGATGGAAGATTGGTAGTCGTGGGTCCGGAGGTGACTTACGAGGCCAATCTGGGCCCTGAAGGCTCGCCCACATGTGGGACGCAAAAGTGGGTGGGTGCTGTCGTGGCAGTGGATGCTGCTCGGGCCTTGCGCTCAGCGCGTTCTAGTTCAGTGCGCTTCAGTGATGCGCCTGGCTTCTGCTGCACGGGCTCCTGTGGTGATCTTGCTGCGCCAAGCTGGACGGTCCAGAGCAAGCGTCTCCCACGTGTTGATGTCGACGCCCAGGTCTTTGAAGGACGCTTTGAGGCAGTCTTTGTAGCGGGTTTTTTTTCTTTTTTCTGTCCTCTAACTGAGCGCTTGCCCTGGACACAGTTCTCCGTACAGCAGCTGACCAGGCAGTGGACTGAATGTCTGGTATTCTGACCACATGTCCAGCCCACCTGGCTTGGACCTTCTGCAGGAGGGTGTAGACGCTGCAGACGCCAGCTCGTTCCAGGACTTCCGTGTCTGTCGACGACGACTGCTACTACTACTACTGCTGCTGCTGCTGCTGCTGTTGCTGTTGTTGCTGCTACTGTTACGACTACAACATACACATGTGCGCGCACACACGCACAACTACACACGCAAGCGCACACACGTGCGCACGCGCGCGCACACACACACACACACACACACAAGGGCAGCACGACATATACATGCGAACACTCGTCTGAAGGGCCGCCACCAATAATGAAAGCACGAGCACTTGCGCGTCGTCTGGAAGCTTGGAAAATGATTATGATGATGAAAAGGTTTCCCTGACTACAGAAATCCTCTCTGTGTTTTTGTGTGTGTGTGTGTGTGTGTGTGTGTGTGTGTGTGTGTGTGTGTGTGTGTGTGTGTGTGTGTGTGTGTGTGTGTGTGTGTGTGTGTGTGTGTGTGTGTGTGTGTGTGTTTTCTTCTTTTTTTAATTATTTTTTATTTTATTTTCGTTTTTAGGTTTGTTTGTCTGTCTTGTCTGCAGGATTTTTTTTTTAGTACGTCTGTACTCTCTCTCTCTCGTGTGTGTGTGTGTGTGTGTCTGTGTCTGTGTGTATGTGTCTGTGTGTCTGTGTGTATGTGTCTGTGTGTGTCTGTGTGTGTCTGTATCTGTGTGTCTATGTGCGTCTGTGTGTGTGTATGTTTTCAAGCAGCAATTACAATTCTGACAGAACGAAATGGTTCCCGATAGGAGGTCCAGATGGTGGAAGCAATGACACTAAACGCTCTGTCTCTGTCTCTCTCTGTCTCTTTCTCTCTATCTGTCTCTGTCTGTCTGTCTGTCTGTGTCTCTCTCTCTCTCTCTGTCTCTCTGTCTCTCTCTCTCACTCTCTCGTAATAGATGTAGATTAGCAAGGACGGATTGGAAGAATAGGCTATGCCAAAAATCTTAATCCTTGAATCCTTGAACGTTTTGAGTTTTGAGTTCTGTGTTCTCTCTATCTCTCTCTCCCGCCCCCTCTCTCTCTCTCTCCCCCTCTCTCTCTCTCTCTGTGTTACCAAAACTACATGAGTGAGCTATCCAAACTATCTGCATGAGTGTGATCTCAAAGCTATATGAGTGAGTGTGAGAGTTTGCTATCCAACTTCTGTGAGTATGCTATCCAAATTCTGTGAGTATGCTATCCATACTCGGTGAGCGTGCTAACCAAACTATATAAGCGTGCTATCCAAACTCTGTGAGTGAATATGGTATCCAAACTATCTGAGCGTGCTATCCAAACTCTGTGTTGAGTGTTGCTATCCAAACTCTGTGATGAGTGTTGCTATCCAAACTCTGTGAATGAGTGTTGCTATCCAAACTATCTGAGCGTGCTATCCAAACTCTGTGATGAGTGTGCTATCCAAACTCTGTGATGAGTGTTGCTATCCAAACTCTGTGAATGAGTGTTGCTG
>NC_134884.1:6803954-6808954 GCF_041734735.1 Babylonia areolata
CGCACACTTCTGGTTTTTTGTTTTTCTCCTTGCAGCAGCGTTCTTAGCAACGCTAAGTTCACTTAGCGTGAAAGGATTTTCCAGTCAACGCTATTCCCATAGACCCCAGCAGGGAGCATTGTTGTTAACGCAAGGCGAACTTGGGTGCTTGGTCATATTATTTCTTACGCATCCCAGCTCTACACTCTTCTTATTTCGCGCTTTGCTGGTCTGTTCTCTAAACGAGCTTCTGAAACTACTGTTATTTAGTTGGTTTCTTCTTCTTCTTCTTCTTCTTCTGCGTTCGTGGGCTGCAACTCCCACGTTCACTCGTACGCACACGAGTGGGCCTTTACGTGTATGACCGTTTTTACCCCGCCATGTAGGCAGCCATACTCCGTTTTCGGGGGGGTGCATGCTGGGTATGTTCTTGTTTCCATAACCCACCGAACGCTGACATGGGTTACAGGATCTTTAACGTGCGTATTTGATCTTCTGCTTGCATATACACACGAAGGGGGTTCAGGCACTAAGCAGGTCTGCACATAATTATGTTGACCTGGGAGATCGTAAAAATCTCCACCCTTTACCCACCAGGCGCCGTCACCGTGATTCGAACCCGGGACCCTCAGATTGACAGTCCAACGCTTTAACCACTCGGCTTTTTGCGCCCGTTGGTTTTCATTTTCGGTTTCATTTTCTTTTTCTTTTCCTTTGTCTTTTTCTTTTCTGTTGTTTTTTGTTTTTTTGTTTTGTTTTCCAGACTGGTGGATATTGTAAGAGGCATGCCATGGGTGGGGGGTGTATGAGAAAGTCTGATGCGAAATTCAAGACCCATCTGCAAGATTGCAAGCCAGTGTAGCGACACAGTGATTGTTGTAGATTTCTCTGCCTCTGTCTCTGTGTCTGTCTGTCTGTCTGTCTGTCTGTCTGTCTGTCTGTCTGTCTGTCTGTCTGTCTGTCTCTCTCTCTCTCTCTCTGTGTGTGTGTGTGTGTGTGTGTGTGTGTGTGTGTGTGTGTGTGTGTGTGTGCAAGAATAGATCAACACGTTTATCAGTTTCCGTCAAATCTTTCGATTTCTGTAGTACACTCGATGTGTGTCTTGATGTCTCCTATTTCCTCTGTCTCTCTCTCTGTGTCTCTTTCTCTGTCTCTCTCTCTCTCTCTCTTTCTCTGTCTCTCTCTCTCTGTCTCTTTCTCTGTCTCTATCTGTCTCTCTCTTCTCTCTGTCTCTTTCTCTCTCTGTCTCTCTCTGTCTGTCTCCCCCCCTCTCTCTCTCTGTCTTTCTGTATCCCTCTCTCTCCCTCTCTGTCTCTCTCTGTTCCTTACTCTCTCTCTGTCCCTCTCTGTCTCTGTCTTTCCTTCTCTGTCTCTCTGTCCCTCTCTGTCTCTCTGTCCCTCTCTGTCTCTCTGTCCCTCTCTGTCCCTATCTCTCTCTCTCTCTATATATATATCCCTCTCTGTCTCTCTCTCTCTGTCCCTCTCTGTTTTTCTCTCTGTCCCCCTCTCTCTCTCTCTCTCTCTCTCTCTCTCTGTCCCTCTCTGCCTCTCTGTCCCTCTTTGTCCCTCTCTGTCCCTCTCTCTCTCTCTGTCTCTCTTTTGTCTCTCTCTCTGTCTCCCCCCTCTCTCCCTCTCCCTCGCTGTCTCTCTCTCTCTCTCCCTCTCCCTCTCTCTCTTTCTCCCCCTCTGTCTATCTCTCATTTTCTTTATTGATGAGTTTCTTTTTCGAAATTTCGAATCTGCTCTTTTTACACGAAAAAAAAAGAAAAAAAGAAGAAGAAAGAAAGAATTACAACATCGGCATGATTCATATCAGTCAGAGAATCCAAATGGAAACGTGAGCAACGACACAAGTTCAATAAGGAAAACCGACACTGCATATGAAGGGTAAAGTTGTTGTTCTTGTTGTTATGCATAATATCATATCACATTCTGCCATCCTCATTCTCTCAATTTTTCGCACAGCTGAGACATTTTAGTTTTTCGCACAAACTGAGACATTTTAGTTTTTCGCACAAACTGAGACATTTTAGTTTTTCGCACAGCTGAGACATTTTAGTTTTTCTCACAACGGAGACATTTTAGTTTTTCGTATAACTGAGACATTTTAGTTTCCGAGACATTTTAGTTTTTTGCACAACTGAAACATTTTAGTTTTTCGCACAACTGAGACATTTTAATTAAAAACAAATCTTTCCCATATCTCCCTGTACAGCATTTGTAAAAACAATAACAACAACAACAACGACAACAACAACAACAACAACAACAGCAATTAAAGACAAGCAGATAAACTGATTTTATGTTAATTGCAATAAACATTCATCAGACAATAGTCCGTCAGTACAGAATATCGTATGTGCAGATTTTTTTTTTTTTTTTTTTTTTTTTTCGTGTGCGCACCTAACTCCCCAAAACTGCACAACCTTACCGGACTTAGTTCCGTTCCGTTCAATTACTCAAGATGGTGTCAATGCGTTCGGACAAATCCATACACGCTAACACCATATCTGCTTAGCTAGCAGATGGCGCCTGACCAGCAGAGTAACCCAAGGCGCTTAGTCAGGCCTTGAGGGAGAAAAAAAAAATACAACAAAAAGCTAACCCGGACACGACACTGACTGAGTTGGGCAGAGTTGCCTGAGCGAACTAGCAGAAAAAAAAAAACATCTGTGCAGCGCAATTGGGGCCGTACAGCGGCAAGGAACAAAGTTGTGTGTGTGTGTGTGTGTGTGTGTGTGTGTGTGTGTGTGTGTGTGTGTGTGTGTGTGTGTGTGTGTGTGTGTGTGTGTGTGTGTGTGTGTGTGTGTGTGTGTGTGTGTGTGTGTGTGTGTGTGTGTGTGTTTGTGTGTGTGTGTGTGTGTGTGTTTGTGTGTGTGTGTTTTTGTTTGTTTTTGTTTGTTTTGCTGCTCCATCATCTGCACCGTTCCAGTGGCATTACTCCCACGCCGCTCATTTTTTTTTTTTTTTTTAGATTCCCTCATACACGGCCACACCCGGTTTCGTCCGTCACAGTTCCGGCGTTGGCAGTCCGCAGGGAACCATCGATGTTCTGTTGTGATTTAACGTACTTAAGGACACCACATACTAAGCCCCCTGCTAACGACAATAATGGCTTAGTCGCGGAGCCAGACTGAATGAGCGTCCCTTCCAGAGTGGAGACCGCCACCACGTCCCTCAAACAACAGCTCCCCCATGAATCTGCCGACACTGACGACATTGACAGGACTCACCCCCAAGCAAGGAATTGGAGGGGTATCGAAACTGAGGTCACCATGAGAGCAGGGCATTGGAGGCCACAGACTTTGAGACTGTTTTGTTTATATTGATGATGATCAAGAAGGAGGAGGAGGATGACGATGACGATGTTGCTATGGAGGTCCATTTTGGTTTGGGACAGCGTGACAGGGGTGTACTCTACGCTTCCTGCCATAATGATAATCCCGGCGTAAACCAGGCCCGAGAGATACAGACACTTGCAGCCAAGCAACAAAGTTGCTGTCATCTTTGAAGAACAAACCATACCAGGAGTGACAAATAGTAGGCAGTGGTAACTCTCTCCAGTCACAAAGTACACAACTTCAAGACATTGCTTCTTGTTCCAGCGATTCAGCTAGCACGCAGTTAAATGACGGGTACTTTGGAACAAAAATCCCAGACACCTCTTCAAAAATGAAGCGACGGTCTTGACCGTGTGTTAATCATTTGACGTGCAACACAGCAGCGATGACAGAACCTGTGTGCCAGCTGAATCGGTAGCGTATTAACTCTCTCCATTCGAACGGCGAAAGAGACGACGTTAACAGCGTTTCATCCCAATTACCATCATCAAAATATTGCAAGCGGAACGCTCTTATACTGAAGACGTGAATGTTGACAAAGAATACCACAGTTCTGACGACGGAAGCTAAAGGTTGGGTCATTCAGACACCCACTGGACATCCGAGGGGTCTGTGTAGAGGAGAAGAGAGAACTGGCCGTACTGAGTGAGTGCATTGACTTGAAGCTGTGTACCTTGTGAATGGAGAGAGTTACCACCCTTTACTATTTGTTAATCATTAATTGTAACATTGACTTGAAGTTGTGTACCTTTGTGAATGGAGAGAGTTACCAGTCTTTACTATTTGTTAATCATTAATTGTTCTCCTGGCTTCATCATTTACTCATTCATTCCATATCAGGAATAACTAAGGATCTTGAGGCTGCCAAGACCAGAACTCTGGCTCCATATCCAGGGGATATGATCCGAGGTTTACAAGTACCCTCAAGACTGCTACGACATCAAGCTGCTAAAGATGGAGTTTGCCTAAGGAAGAGACCTACGGAGAAGCAGTTTTAAACTCCAGAAAAAAAAGGGGGGGGGGGGGGCAAAACGACACAGGGCTCAATGTCAGAGGAAATTTCTTCTCAAACAGGGCTGTCTCCTTCTGGAACAACCTCCCAGATCGCGCAGTAACTGCACCCTGTATCAACTCTAAGAATCGGCTCGACTGCAAGCGAAAATAATCCGTCCCACCCTGCACTCACCAGCATGTCAAGATAAGGTAGCTTAAGATACTAGATTGTTTTACCTAGCCCCAAAATGCCTTCCACGCATGTTGCTAAGTGTGTAGTTCTCACTCTGCAGAACGAAACAGACAGGCCCCATTGAAAGGGAGACCTCAAACGTCGTGGGTCAGGTCAGGTCAATAACCCAGTGTGCTTAGAGTTGAGAATGTTCCCAAGTCCACGCTAAGTCCACGGATTTAGGGGAATTCTAAGCGCTCAGCAAACTTGGGGCCCTGCAAAGATCGACCGTGCAATCCAACCCTGCTCTCCATTTCATCCTTGGGTGGCCATCAGCCTTCTGATTGTGTTTCTGAAAACATCTTTGGTTGGCTGGCTGCTTCATCTCTCTCTCTCTCTCTCTCTCTCTCTCTCTCTCTCTCTCTCTCTTCCCTCTCTCTCCTTCTCTCTCTCTTCCTGTCTGTCTGTCTGTCTGTCTGTCTGTCTGTCTGTCTGTCTCTCTCTCTCTCTCTCTC
>NC_134884.1:6813954-6816454 GCF_041734735.1 Babylonia areolata
GGTGGTTGTTGTTGTGGTTGTTGTGGTTGATGATGTTGAGGTTGTTGTGGTTGTGGTTTTTGTTGTTGTTGTGGTGGTGGTGGTGGTGGTTGCTGTTGCTGTTGTCGTCGTTGTTGTTGTTGTTGTTGTGGTTGTTGTTGTTGTTGTTGTTGTTGTTGTGGTGATGGTGGTTCTCGTTGTGGTTGTTGTTGTTACTGTTGTGGTTGTTGTTGTTGTTGTTGTTGTGGATGTAGTTGTTGTGGTGGTGGTGTTTGTTGTGGTGGTGGTGGTGGTGGTGATGGTGGTTGTGTTGTTGTGGTGGTGGCGCTGTAGTGTAGCAACGCGCTCTCCCTGGGAAGAGCAGCCCGAATTTCACACAATGAAATCTGTTGTGATAAAAAGAAATACAAATGCATACACATACACACACACACGCGCGCGCGCGCGAACACACACACACACACACACACACACACACACACACACACACACACACACATACATCCATACATACAGTCACACACAGCACAATAACACAATTTCAGATTCTCAAACCCGCACCTTTCGTCTCAGCAAGCGGTTACCAAGCTGGTTGGTCAAGAGCAAAGGGAAGAGAGGGGGGCGGGGGGGTGGGGGGGGGTGAGTGGGAGGAAGTGTGAGGAAGTGTGTTTGTTGGGGAAGCCAAAGGTTACTCCCCCCCCCTAGACTTCCCCCGTCTCCCCGCCCCCCACCCCCCCCCCCCCCCCACACACACACACCCTCCCTCTCCCACCCCTCACGAATCCCACCCCCACCCCCACCCCCACCCCCCAGTCCCGTAACATAAGACAAGACCTAAGACTTTTCCCCAGTTAAAAAGACAATCCTCCTATTCTTGCTGATAAGCAGAACAGTGAAGGCTGACCTCTGGGTGTGTGTGTGTGTGTGTGTGTGTGTGTGTGTGTGAGGGGTGGGGGTGTGGGTGTGGGGTGGGGACGGGGGGTAGGAGCCCAAATTGAATTTTCCTTTTCCCCCGGTGGTGTCCGAAGCAGGTTAGACCTGGTTCCCCAGATGGTGGCCAGAAATCCTGCTCCACCTTCCCCATCTGCTCTTGGATAAGCTTTTGATCTATTCCTCTTGCTTGAGTTACGAGCAGTCTGTTTTCAGTGTTTTGTTTTGTTTTTGTTTTGTTTTGTTTTGTGAGCGGCTGTTTCTTCTTCTTGTTCTTCTTGTTCTTGTTCTTGTCCTTGTTCTTCTTCTTCTTCTTCTTCTTCTTCTTCTTCTTCTTTGTTGTTGTTGTTGTTGTTTTCTTCTTCTTCTTCTACTTCTTCTTCTTCTTCATCTTTATTGTTGTTGTTGTTGTTGTTGTTGTCTTCTTCTTCTTCTTTGTTGTTGTTCTTCTCCTTTGTTGTTGTTATTGTTGTTTTCTTCTTCTTCTTCTTCTTCTCCTTTGTTGTTGTTGTTGTTCTTCTTCTTCTTCTTTGTTATTGTTGTTATTGTTCTCCTTCTTCTTCTTCTTCTTCTTTGTTATTGTTGTTATTGTTCTCCTTCTTCTTCTTTGTTATTGTTGTTGTTGTTCTCCTTCTTCTTCTTTGTCGTTGTTGTTGTTGTACTTCTTCTACTACTACTGCTTCTTCTACTTCTTTCTGTCTTTCATCTTCTGCTTCCACAGCTACCACCACCACCACCACTTCCACCTCAATCACCTCACATGCACACACACACACACACACACACACACACACACACACACACACACACACACACACACACACAACACAACACAACACAACACAACACAACACAACACCAACCACAACACAACACCAACCACAACCACCAACACCAACACCAACACCAACACCAACACCAACACCACCACAACCACAACCACAACACAGCACAGCACAGCACAGCACAGCACAGCACAGCACAGCACAGCACAGCACAGCACAGCACAACACAACACAACCACAACCACAGACAAAAACCGAAAGCAGAAGACAACGCAAAACCAAAACCACAGGCACACAACACGCTTGATTTCTACATCCTCCTCCTCCTCCTCCTCCTCCTTCTCCTCCTCTTCCTCCTCCTCCGCACATCCTGACCAGCCACCCCAGTCCTCCAAACCTCAACCCAACCTGTCCTTGTTTTCTGATTCATCGCTGTTGCCTGGACAAACAAACAAACAAAACGCACACACACACACACACACACACACACACACAAAGAAAAAAACACCACCAAATAAAGCGTGGATTGTAGCCCTGTCGCCAGTGGCATTGCTTGGTTCTAACCTTTGGACAGTTGCACGTGACTAAAATTAATGCCTACGTTGACCGAACTACGCCATTACGTCAGTTCCATGCTACACACAGTTTATAGTAGCGGGTTACGACCATACTGGGCTCTTCCGTCCGAGCGATGCGACTGGCTCCAACGGAGTGTAGGCGAGAGACAGATAGAGAGACAGACAGAGACAGAGACAGGGACAGAGAGACAGACAGACAGGGACAGAGAGTGTTGAGATACAGGGGAT
>NC_134884.1:6828954-6831454 GCF_041734735.1 Babylonia areolata
TTTACTGCTCTTGCCGTTCTACGCTCTCTCTTTTTTTTTCTTTTTTTTTTTTTGGGGGGGGGGGGGGGGGGAATTATTATTATTTCAGATCGTTTGCTTTCCCCCCCCCCCCCCCCCCCCCCCGGCCCTGCACTAATAACGTAGCTGTTATCTATTGATCTCTGTGGTTGGGAGTTTTTCTGCCTTAATAAAACCCTGATAGATCTCATTGTTCTGCATGGATGATTTTATAATGGATTCTCTCTCTTTTTTTTTTTCTTCTTCTTCTTTTTTTGTGCGTTTGTAATTTCCTTGATTTCTGAGTTATTGATTTCCTGATTTCTGCTTTCCTTTTTTTTTCTTTTTCTTTTTATTTATCTTATTTTATTTTATTTATTCGCGTGTTGTTGTTTTGTTGGGGATTTTTTTTTTTTTTGGGGGGGGGGGGGGCGGGGGTAGGGGGGTGGGGGGGGGGCGTAAATAGAATTGTTTTGCGTTCGTGGGTAGCGACTCCTGCGTTGACGGGTATGTACGAGTGGGCTTTTATGTATGATTATGACCGTTGTAACCTGTTCATTTTGGCAGCCATACTCCTTTTTCTGATGTTGTTGGGGGGTGGGGGTGGGGTGGATTTGGGAGGGCGGGGGTGGGTGGGTTGGGGTGGGCTTGGGGGGTTGGGGTGGTGGGGGGGGGGGGGGTTGGGGGTTAGGGGGAGGGGGTAGTTTCTTCCTGTTTCCTGCTCTTTTCTTTTCCGGTATGAAGACTGATCTTCTGCTGACTGTTTTGTTACGAGGTTTAAAAGTTTGTATATTCTCTCTCTCTCTCTCTCGCTTTCTCTCTCGCTTGCTCTCTCTCTCGCTCGCTCTCTTTCTTTCTCTATGTGTTTCTGTCTGTCTGTCTGTCTCTCACTCTCTCTGTCTGTCTGTCTGTCTGTCAGTCTCTCTCTCTCTCTCTCTCTCTCTCTCTCTCTCTCTCTCTATATATATATATATATATATATATTTCGCTGCCCCATAATCTACAGTTTCGATGGCACCCCCACCCCCACCCACCCCCCTCCCCCAATCCCCAAAGTACCGTTCATTCCGTGACCGTTTTTTTTTTTTTTTTTTTGTTTTTTTTTTTTTTTAATGAGTCTCGAATCCGCTTTCTTCCAATCCCCAGGTCCCGACGCTAAGTTCTTCGGCAGGTTGTGATTTCGTATTCTTCTTCTTTAATTTATTTATTTATGCTCGTTTAACAGATCTGTATCTTTTTGTGGATCGATGATATTCCCATTTTTCAAATTGCTGTCTATATTATCTTTTCCGTCCGCGCCCCCCCTTTCTCTCTCTCCCTCCCACTTCTCTCTCTCTCTTTCTGTCTCTCGCTTTGCCTCTCTCTTTCTCTCTCACTCTCTCTCTCCTTTCCACTCTCTCTCTCTCTCTCTTTCTCTCTCTCTTCCCCCTCCCCCTTTCTCTCTCGCTCCCACTTCTCTCTCTCTTTCTGTCTCTCGCTTTGTCTCTCTCTTTCTCTCTCACTCTCTCCTTTCCACTCTCTCTCTCTCTCTCTCTCTCTCTCTCTTCCCCCTCCCCCTTTCTCTCTCGCTCCCACTTTCTCTCCCTCTCTCCCTCACTTTCCCTCTCTCTCTTTCCCTCTCCCCCTCCACCTTTCTCTCTCTCGCTCCCACTTTCTCTCTCCCTCTCTCTCTTTCCCTCTCCCCCTCTCTCACTCTCCCTCTCTCTCTTACCCTCTCCCACTCTCCCTCTCTGCCTCTCTCTCCCTCTCTGTCTTTCTCTCTCCTCCTGTAACCCCCCTCCCCACACCTCCTTCCCTTGTCTCTGTCGCTCACCCTTCTGTGTCCAGAAGAAGATATACGCGGTTGGGATGAGGGGTACCTACATGATTTCTACAAAGTGTCACGCCCTGACTTCCACGTCGCCACGAAGGAGCTGAGATCCGCCAGAGGCACACTCCCTGAATCTTCAGAAAACAAGGCATCGTCTCAACGTGCGGGGCACGTGGAGTGATGGCCTGGAGGTAACGCGTCCGCCTAGGAAGCGAGAGAATCTGAGCGCGCTGGTTCGAATCACGGCACAGCCCCCGAAATTTCCCCCCCCCCCCTCCACTAGACCTTGAGTGGTGGTCTGGACACTAGTCATTCGGATGAGACGATAAACCGAGGTCCCGTGTGCTAGCATGCACTTAGCGCACGTAAAAGAACCCACGGCAACAAAAGGGTTGTTCCTGGCAAAATTCTGTAGAAAAATCCACTTCGATAGGAAAAACAAATAAAACTGCATGCAGGAAAAAAAGAAAAAAAAAAAATGGGTGGCGCTGTAGTATGGCGACGCGCTCTCCCTGGGGAGAGCAGCCCGAATTTCACACAGAGAAATCTGTTGTGATAAAAAGGAATACAAATACAAATACTTTGCAAACCGAGTTGTGAACCTCTGGAACCGTCTCCCAGATGATGTGGTAACGGCGCCATCGGTAGACACCTTCAAGAGAAGACTGGACAAGCACTGGGCAGCACTACCTT
>NC_134884.1:6848954-6853954 GCF_041734735.1 Babylonia areolata
TTACACCACTAACTGAGATTAAGACAGAGATTACAGGTCAGGATGTCAGTTACACCACTAACTGAGATTAAGACAGAGATTACAGGTCAGGATGTCAGTTACACCACTAACTGAGATTAAGACAGAGATTACAGGTCAGAATGTCAGTTACACCACTAACTGAGATTAAGACAGAGATTACAGGTCAGATGTCAGTTACACCACTAACTGAGATTAAGACAGAGATTACAGGTCAGATGTCAGTTACACCACTAACTGAGATTAAGACAGAGATTACAGGTCAGGATGTCAGTTACACCACTAACTGAGATTAAGACAGAGATTACAGGTCAGGATGTCAGTTACACCACTAACTGAGATTAAGACAGAGATTACAGGTCAGAATGTCAGTTACACCACTAACTGAGATTAAGACAGAGATTACAGGTCAGGATGTCAGTTACACCACTAACTGAGATTAAGACAGAGATTACAGGTCAGGATGTCAGTTACACCACTAACTGAGATTAAGACAGAGATTACAGGTCAGGATGTCAGTTACACCACTAACTGAGATTAAGACAGAGATTACAGGTCAGGATGTCAGTTACACCACTAACTGAGATAAAGACAGAGATTACAGGTCAGAATGTCAGTTACACCACTAACTGAGATTAAGACAGAGATTACAGGTCAGGATGTCAGTTACACCACTAACTGAGATTAAGACAGAGATTACAGGTCAGATGTCAGTTACACCACTAACTGAGATTAAGACAGAGATTACAGGTCAGATGTCAGTTACACCACTAACTGAGATTAAGACAGAGATTACAGGTCAGGATGTCAGTTACACCACTAACTGAGATTAAGACAGAGATTACAGGTCAGGATGTCAGTTACACCACTAACTGAGATTAAGACAGAGATTACAGGTCAGGATGTCAGTTACACCACTAACTGAGATTAAGACAGAGATTACAGGTCAGATGTCAGTTACACCGCTAACTGAGATTAAGACAGAGATTACAGGTCAGAATGTCAGTTACACCACTAACTGAGATTAAGACAGAGATTACAGGTCAGGATGTCAGTTACACCACTAACTGAGATTAAGACAGAGATTACAGGTCAGGATGTCAGTTACACCACTAACTGAGATTAAGACAGAGATTACAGGTCAGGATGTCAGTTACACCACTAACTGAGATTAAGACAGAGATTACAGGTCAGGATGTCAGTTACACCACTAACTGAGATTAAGACAGAGATTACAGGTCAGGATGTCAGTTACACCACTAACTGAGATTAAGACAGAGATTACAGGTCAGGATGTCAGTTACACCACTGACTGAGATTAAGACAGAGATTACAGGTCAGGATGTCAGTTACACCGCTAACTGAGATTAAGACAGAGATTACAGGTCAGGATGTCAGTTACACCACTAACTGAGATTAAGACAGAGATTACAGGTCATGATGTCAGTTACACCACTAACTGAGATTAAGACAGAGATTACAGGTCATGATGTCAGTTACACCACTAACTGAGATTAAGACAGAGATTACAGGTCAGGATGTCAGTTACACCACTAACTGAGATTAAGACAGAGATTACAGGTCAGGATGTCAGTTACACCGCTAACTGAGATTAAGACAGAGATTACAGATCAGAATGTCAGTTTCGCCACTAACTGAGATCAAGACAGAGATTACAGGTCAGGATGTCAGTTACACCACTAACTGAGATTAAGACAGAGATTACAGGTCAGGATGTCAGTTACACCACTAACTGAGATTAAGACAGAGATTACAGGTCAGGATGTCAGTTACACCACTAACTGAGATTAAGACAGAGATTACAGGTCAGGATGTCAGTTACACCACTAACTGAAATTAAGACAGAGATTACAGGTCAGAATGTCAGTTACACCACTAACTGAGATTAAGACAGAGATTACAGGTCAGGATGTCAGTTACACCACTAACTGAAATTAAGACAGAGATTACAGGTCAGAATGTCAGTTACACCACTAACTGAGATTAAGACAGAGATTACAGGTCAGAATGTCAGTTACACCACTAACTCATATTAAGACAGAGATTACAGGTCAGGATGTCAGTTACACCACTAACTGAGATTAAGACAGAGATTACAGGTCAGGATGTCAGTTACACCACTAACTGAGATCAAGACAGAGATTACAGGTCAGGATGTCAGTTACACCACTAACTGAGATCAAGACAGAGATTACAGGTCAGGATGTCAGTTACACCACTAACTGAGATTAAGACAGAGATTACAGTTCAGGATGTCAGTTACACCACTAACTGAGATTAAGACAGAGATTACAGGTTAGGATGTCAGTTACACCACTAACTGAGATCAAGACAGAGATTACAGATCAGAATGTCAGTTTCGCCACTAACTGAGATTAAGACAGAGATTACAGGTCAGGATGTGAGATACCCCACTAACTGAGATTAAGACAGAGATTGCAGGTCATGATGTCAGTTACCCCACTAACTGAGAGTGATATTGTTTGTAATCATACCAACAAGGACCTCAGTGTCTTGAAGCCGATTATATTGTTCATACCAACAACAAAAAATCCTATGTCTTGAAGCAACTGATATTGTTCACATCAACAAGAAACCCTTATATCTTTTTCATAATCATACCAGCAACAACCCCTATGTCTTATAGCAGCTGATATTGCTCATACCAACAACAAACCCCTATATCTTGTTCATAATCATACCAGCAATAACCCCTATGTCTTATAGCAGCTGATATTGTTCATACCAACAAGAACCTCCTGTGTCTTGAAGCAGCTAATATTGTTCACAATCATACCAACAAGAACCCCTATTTCTTGAAGCAGCTGATATTGTTCATATCAACAAGAAACCCCATATATCTTGAAGCAGGTGATATTGTTGTTCATACCAACAAGACCCCCTTAATCCTTGAAGCCTTGAAGTCTTGAAGCTGCTGGAATTGTTCACAGCAATAAGAATCCCTATGTCTTATAGCAGCTGATATTGCTCATACCAACAACAAACCCCTATATCTTGTTCATAATCATACCAGCAATAACCCCTATGTCTTATAGCAGCTGATATTGTTCATACCAACAAGAAAACCCATATATCTTGAAGCAGGTGATATTGTTGTTCATACCAACAGGACCCCCTTAATCCTTGAAGTCTTGAAGCTGCTGGGATTGTTCACAGCAGTAAGAATCCCTATGTCTTATAGCAGCTGATATCGTTCACACCAACAAGAGACCCCTATTTGTTGAAGCAGCTGATATTGTTCATACCAACAAGAACCTCCTGTGTCTTGAAGCAGCTAATATTGTTCAGTCATACAAACAAGAAACGCCTATTTCTTAAAGCAGATGATATTGATAATACCAGCAAGAACCCCAATGTCTTGTGGTAGCTGATAGAGTTCAAACCGACCAGAACACCCCGTGTCTTATAGCGCCTGATATTGTTCATACCAACAAGAAACCCCATTTTTCTTGAACCAGGTGATATTGTTCATAATATTCATTGTTCATAATTCTTGAAGTCTTGAAGCTGCTGGTATTGTTCATAGCAATAAGAATCCCTTAATCCTTGAAGCTTTGGAGACTTGAAGCTGCTGGCATTGTTCATAGCAATAAGAATCCCTTAATCCTTGAAGCTTTGGAGACTTGAAGCTGCTGGCATTGTTCACAGCAATGATAATCCCTATGTCTTATAGCAGCTGATATTGTTCATACCAACAAAACCCCTAAGTCTAGCAGCAGCAAATAAAATTAGTGTTCATACCAGCAGCAACCGTTATAGTCTTGAAGCATCTGATAAAGTTATTGTTCATACCACCAACAACCGTTTTAGTCTTGAAGCAGCTGATAAAGTTATTGTTCATACCAGCGACAACCGTTATAGTCTTGAAGCATCTGATAAAGTTATTGTTCATACCACCAACAACCGTTTTAGTCTTGAAGCAGCTGATAAAGTTATTGTTCATACCAGCGACAACCAGTATAGTCTTGGAGCAGCTGATAAAGTCATTGTTCATACCAGCGACAACCGTTATAGTCTTGGAGCAGCTGATAAAGTCATTGTTCATACCAGCGACAACCAGTATAGTCTTGGAGCAGCTGATAAAGTTATTGTTCATACCAGCGACAACCGTTAGAGTCTTGAAGCATCTGATAAAGTCATTGTTCATACCAGCGACAACCGTTAGAGTCTTGAAGCATCTGATGAAGTCATTGTTCATACCAGCGACAACCGTTAGAGACTTGTAGCATCTGATAAAGTCATTGTTCATACCAGCGACAACCGTTAGAGTCTTGAAGCATCTGATGAAGTCATTGTTCATACCAGCGACAACCGTTAGAGTCTTGAAGCATCTGATAAAGTTATTGTTCATACCAGCAACAACCGTTATAGTCTTGGAGCAGCTGATAAAGTCATTGTTCATAACAGCGACAACCAGTATAGTCTTGGAGCAGCTGATATAGTCATTGTTCATACCAGCGACAACCAGTATAGTCTTGGAGCAGCTGATAAAGTCATTGTTCATACCAGCGACAACCAGTATAGTCTTGGAGCAGCTGATAAAGTCATTGTTCATACCAGCGACAACCGTTAGAGTCTTGAAGCATCTGATAAAGTCATTGTTCATACCAGCAACAACCAGTATAGTCTTGGAGCAGCTGATAAAGTCATTGTTCATACCAGCAACAACCAGTATAGTCTTGGAGCAGCTGATAAAGTCATTGTTCATACCAGCAACAACCGTTATAGTCTTGGAGCAGCTGATAAAGTCATTGTTCATACCGGCAACAACCAGTATAGTCTTGGAGCGGCTGATAAAGTCATTGTTCATACCAGCAACAACCGTTAGAGTCTGGAAGCAGCTGATAAAGTCATTGTTCATACCAGCAACAACCAGTATAGTCTTGGAGCAGCTGATAAAGTCATTGTTCATACCAGCGACAACCAGTATAGTCTTGGAG
>NC_134884.1:6858954-6861454 GCF_041734735.1 Babylonia areolata
TAGAGTCGGAATCACTGCGTCCGGGCAAATCCATGTACGCTGCACCACAGATGCTGGACCAGATGCCTGACCAGCAGCATAACCCAAAGCGCATGCCAGACTCTGAGCACATGTGTGTATATATATGGTGGTGTGTCCATCGAGATCGATGATGACCATCGTTGTCATCCAGCTGGGGGATGGGGGGAGGGTGGTGGTGGGGTGGGGGGGAGGATGCTCATGAATCTATCTGTGAATGCGCAGATGGCTGAATAGTCCTGTATACACCCCCCCCCCCCACCCCCCCACACCCCCCACCCCCCACACACACACACACACATATATATATATATATATATATATATATATATATATAGATAGATAGATAGATAGATAGATGGAGTGATGGCCTAGAGGTAACGCGTCCGCCTAGGAAGCGAGAGAATCTGAGCGCGCTTGATCGAATCACGGCTCAGCCGCCGATATTTTCTCTCCCTCCACTAGACCTTGAGTGGTGGTCTGGACGCATAGTCATTCGGATGAGACGATAAACTGAGGCCCCGTGTGCAGCATGCACTTAGGGCACGTAAAAGAACCCACGGCAACAAAATGGTTGTTCCTGGCAAAATTCTGTAGAAAAATCCGCTTTGATAGGAAAAAGAAATAAAACTGCACGCAGGAAAAAATACTAAAAAAAAAAAAAAAGAAAAAAGAAAAAAAAGGGTGGTGCTGTAGTGTAGTGACGCGCTCTCCCTGGTCTCTTTTGCCTCTGTTCGGGAGCAGTTATGTCCCTTGAATTCTTAAGGGAGTGTCCTGTGCGTGCCTGCACCCAACGTGAACACAGCGCAGGCCTCCAAGGGTGGTGCAGGATTGTTCCAAGGGCGGGTGGAGACAGTGCTTCTCTGGGTCCTCCCCAGCACCTACGGGGAAAGCAGCTCGAATTTCACTCGGAGAAACCTGTTGTGGTGATAAAAAGAAATCCAAATACAGATATATCTGTATATCTATCAGAGTGGATTCCTACAAAGTTTTGTCAAAGGACAACGCTTATTGCAGCAAGTGCGTGCTGCACACGGGACCTAGGTTTGATTTTTATTTTCCTTTCACAACTTGGGAAGAGAGGGGCGAGAGCGGGACTGGAACACAGACCCTCAGGGACCAGATAAGCGTCTTCACCACTCAGCCATCTTGCTCCGACTCCTCGGGAAGTTTAACTCACTCAGTACGGCCAGTCCTCTCTTCTCCTCTACACGGACCCCTCGGATGTCCAGTGGGTGTCTGAATGACCCAACCTTTAGCTTCCGTCGTCAGAACTGTGGTATTCTTTGTCAACAGTCATGTCTTCAGTATAAGAGCGTTCCGCTTGCAATATTTTGATGATGGTAATTGGGGTGAAAAGCTGTTAACGTCGTCTCTTTCGCCGTTCGTATGGAGAGAGTTAAGGGGGGGGGGGGGGGGGCAAAAAGTGTGGACACACTGCAGTGGTATAATGGGACCCCCGCCGGGAAGCGGAAACTGATTGCTCTTCTTCTGACTGTGAGGGGCAGTGCTTTGTGTGTGTGTGTGTGTGTGTGTGTGTGTGTGTGTCTCTCGTCACTTTCTTCTCTATGTGCGTGTGTTTGTGTGTATGTGTGTGTGTGTGTGTGTGTGTCTCTCTCTCTCTCTCTCTCTCTCTCTCTCTCTCACTTTCTTTCTCTATGTGCGTGTGTTTGTGTGTGTGTGTGTGTGTGTGTGTGTGTCTCTCTCTCTCTCTCTCTCTCTCTCACTTTCTTTCTCTATGTGCGTGTGTTTGTGTGTATGTGTGTGTGTGTGTCTCTCTCTCTCTCTCTCTCTCTCTCTCTCTCTCTCTCTCACTTTCTTTCTCTATGTGTGTGTGTGTGTGTGTGTGTGTGTGTGTGTGTGTGTGTGTGTGTCTCTCTCTCTCACTTTCTTTCTCTATGTGCGTGTGTTTGTGTGTGTGTGTGTGTGTGTGTGTGTGTGTGTGTGTGTCTCGTGTGTTTGTGATAATAGCCTGTCGGGCTTGAGAGCTCCTGGGAACAGGGTTTCGGAATGAGGGAGGGAGACAGAGAGAAGTGTGGGCGTGGAAGGGGAGAACAGAGGCGGGAGAAGGAGGAGGGGAAGGTGGAGGAGGAGGAGGAGGAGGTGGAGGGGGAAGGAGGAGGTGGTGGAGGGGGAGGAAGAGGGGGAGGAGGAGGAAGAAGAGGAAGAGGGGGAGGAGGAGGAAGAAGAGGAAGAGGGGGAGGAGGTGGAGGAGGAGGAGGTGGAGGGGGGGAAGGAGGAGGTGGTGGAGGAGGAGGAAGAGGGGGAGGCGGAGGACGAAGAGGAAGGGGAGGAGGAGGAAGAGGGGGAGGAGGAGGAGGAGGAAGAGGGGGAGGAGGAGGAGGAGGAGGGGGGAAGGAGGAGGGGGGGGGAAGGAGGAGGTGGAGGAGGAGGAGGAAGGGGGGGGGGGAGGAGGAGGAGGAAGAGGGGGAGGAGGAGGAAGAGGGGGAGGAGGAGGAGGTGGAGGAGGAGGAGGAGGTGG
>NC_134884.1:6868954-6874709 GCF_041734735.1 Babylonia areolata
TCGCCAAAACGCATAATCATAATTACTCCAAAGAGGGTGCATCTCTCCCCTTTTTTTTCCAGACAGACAGATTAGACAGACGGACGGCTAGACAAACCCTTTATATAATCATGTCAAGTTTAAAGAAAGGGAGCTTCGTATGTGTTTTATTGTGTTCATTTATTTCATTTAAACTGTGATGTTGTGGTTGTGGTTGTTGTTGTTCTTGTTGTTGTTGTTGTTGTTGTTGTTGCTGTCGTGATTTGCATTATGATATATATATATATATATATATATAGAGAGAGAGAGAGAGAGAGAGAGAGAGAGAATAGTTATTCTCATTATTTATATTTTGATATTGCCCGTCTCTCTGTGAATATAATAGTAATAGTAATAGCAATAATAATAATAGTAATAATAATAATAAGAAGAAGAATTGTATTTATATAGCGCTGAATCTTGTGCAGAGACAAATCAAAGCGCTTTCGAGCCAGTCATTCTCACGCACGCATAACTCGAAAACTGGAGAAACTGAAGACAAGGAAGAGGCAGGGAAGGGAGGCTATTTTGAGTATCAGATAAACTGGGGATGCGTTCGCTAGCTCTGTGATGGTCTTGCTACCGTGTATTTTGTAGTCGTGTTAGGTGGAAGGTATGCGTACGTGTATACGTGTGTGTGTGTGTGTGTGTGTGTGTGTGTGTGTGTGTGTGTGTGTGTGTGTGTGTGTGTGTGCAGGCAGACAGGCGGACAGACAATCAGAGAGACAGACAATCAGACAAACTTAGACAGACAGACAAACGTATACAGGCAGGCAGACTGACATACAGGCAGACAGACACGCTTATACAGACATACAGGCAGGCAGACAATCTTATACAGGCAGGCAGGCAGACAGACAGACAGACGTACACAGACAGGCAGGCATGCAGACAAACGTATACAGGCAGGCAGACAGACAGACAGGTAGACAGACAGACAGACTTATACAGACAGGCAGGCAGGCAGGCAGGCAGGCAGACTTATACAGACAGGCAGGCAGGCAGGCAAAGTCATACAGGCAGGCAGACTGACATACAGGCAGACAAACAGACATACAGGCAGATAAACAAACAGACACACTTATACAGACATACAGGCAGGCAAACAAACTTATACAGGCAGACAGACAGACACATAGGCTGACAGACACACACACACACTTATACAGACAGGCAGGCAGATATACATACAGACAAACAGACAGACACATTTATACAGACAGGCAGGCAGGCAGGCAAACTTATACAGGCAGGCAGGCAGACAGACGGACAGACAGACAGACAGACTTACACAGACAGGCAGGCAGGCAGGCAAACGTATACAGGCAGGCAGGCAGACATACAGGCAGACAAACAAACAGACACACTGATACAGACAGGCAGGCAGGCAGACAAACTTATACAGGCAGGCAGACTGACATAAAAGCAGACAGACAGACAGACTTATACAGACAGGCAGGCAGAGACTTAGACAGACAGACAGACAGAAACACTTATACAGACAGACTTATACATACAGACAGGCAGGCAGACAGACAGACACACTTGTACAGACAGGCAGGTAGAGACTCAGACAGACACACACACACACTTAGACAGGCAGGCAGATACTTAGACAGACAAACAGACAGACAGACAGACAGACCCCTTAATAAAGCAGGGCACAAACCCAGCTCCCAAAGAAGGCCCCACAACATAACCAGGTCCCTTCAAGCGGTCATGGCGAGCTTTCCCATCCATCGGGTCCTGTCGGCGCTAACCACGCGGCGATCACTCATCAGCACCCCGTGCATGCAGAGAGGTCATCAAGATTTTAAATGAGGAGGGCGAGAGGGTGGGGGCGGGGGGTTAGGGGGGGGGGGGTCGTGGGGGGGGGGAGAGGATGGAGAGAGGTGAGGTTGGGGTTTGGGGTGTACTGAGGAATGGGATGGGTGTAGGGTGTTGGGGGTGCGGGGGGAGTTGAGGGGGTGGGGGTGGGGGGGGCGTTGGGTGTGTGTGTGGGGGGGGGGGGGGGGGTGAGGGGGGTATGGGTTATGAAGAGATGCGTCATCTTAGAAGTGATCTTTTCTTGGTGTTGACCGATTTCCTGTGCCGGAGATTTTTTTTTTTTTTTTTTTGCTTATAAAAGTTTAAGAGAGCGAGAAAGAGAAAGAGAGAGGGAGGGAGACAGAGAGAGACAGAGAGAGAGAGAGAGAGGGGGAGGGAAAAGAGAGAGAGAGAGAGAGAGAGATTCAAAAACTTTATTACTCACGGATAAAGATTGTAGGCATTGCCTAGTCTTCCAATCCGTGCTCGTGACAACAAAAACAATAACGACAAGACACAATAATAATAAGAATGGTAAACACTACAATTGCTACTACTACTACTACTACTACTACTACTACTACTACTACTACTGACCACTACTACTACCATCATCACCCCTACTGCTAATGATAATAATGATAATCAACACACCATCATCATCATTATGAGAAGAAGAAAAAAAGATAAAGGGAACACAGTCACACACTCATACCCACCAACCCCACCCACACACATATGCACACACTCATCCCCGAACACACACCCTTATGCGTATACATATATGCACACACACACACACATATATATATATATATATATATATATATATATATACACATGCATGCATATGTTCTACATGTACATACATAATGTATACATGTGCATACATTAACATACTTGCCACAGAGTAGAGAGAGAGAGAGAGAGAGAGGAGTAGAGGAGAGAGACTGAAATGACAAAATGATAAATGGCAAATGTTTTATGGAGGGTAGAATGGATAAGTCTGGAAGCTTCTTTACACCATGCCCTCACACACGCCATACACACACACATACCGCGGCATTTGTAAGAAATGGATATAAATATGAATAATAAATGACATAGAACAAACCAAATTAGATAATAATAGTTTAATATACATAAATGGATTGAATCAAAGACTATCATTTACGGAAACATGAAAATAATCAATACAAAACATTGCCCACATGAAAATCTTCAAAACACACACATGTGTGTGCACACACAGGCATCATACACATAATCTCGAGCACACAAGTACACAGAGATACACACGCATACTTAACACTCGCCGATTTTCCTTGAGAGAGAGAGAGAGACACAGAGAGAGAGAGAGAGAGAGAGTGTGTGTGTGTGTGTGTGTGTGTGTGTGTGTGTGTGTGTGTTTGCGTATGAGAGACGGAGACAGACTGAGGATAATCAGTTACTGCCCACATACCGGTTTTTAATCTGTCATGGTTCCTTTTTCTTTCAAGTCCGAACACTGAGTCACGCGCTTACGCCCACGCATATACTCATGCACGCACGCACGCACGCACGCACGCACGCACGCGCGCGCACGCGCGCACACACACACACACACTCTCTCTCTCTCTGTCTGTCTCTCCTCTCTGTCTATCTGTCTCTGTCTCTCTCTCCTCTCTCTTTCTCTGTCTCTATCCTCTCTCTGTCTTTCTGTCTCTGTCTCTCTCTCTGTCGCTCTGTCTCTCTGTCTCTGTCTGTCTGTCTCTCTCTGTGTCTGTATCTGTCTCTCTCTCCGTCTCTCTCTCTCCTCTCTCTCTCTCCTCTCTTCTCTCTCTCTCTCTTCTCTCTCCTTTCTTCCCCTCGGGGTTTTTCTCCTCTCTCCTCCTCCTCTCTTCTTTTCTCCCCCTCTCCCCCCCTCTCCCCTCTCCCCTCTTCCTCCCTCCCCCGTCTTCTTTTCTCTCTCTTCTTTTCTCCTCCCTTTCTTCTCCTTCTCCCTCTCTCCTTCTCTTTTCTTTTCTCCCTCTCTTTTTCTTTCCTCCCCTTTTCTCCCCCCTTCTTCTTCTTTCTTTTTGTTTTTTTCCCCTCTTCTCTCTCCCTCTCCTCTCTCTCTCTTTTCTCCTTTCCTTGTTAGCTTGTCCCCCCTTCCCCCTCCCCCTTCCCCCCCCCCCCCCCATTCCCCCCCCCCCCCCCCCTCCTCCTCCCCCCGCCATTCCCTTGGTGTTAAAATTTTTTTTTCCCCCCCCCCCTCCTTTTTCTTTTCCTTTTTTTAAAACCCCTTCTTTTCCTTTTTTTTTTTCTTCCCTTCCATCCCTCTTTTTCTCCCTTTTTTTCCTTTTTTCCTTTTTCCCTTTTCCTCTTCTTCTTTTTTTCTCTTTTTTTTTTCTCCCCTGTTCTTCTTTTTTTCTTCTCTTCTCCTCCTTCTCCCCCTCTCCTTTCTGTCTTTCTCTCCTCTTCTTCTTTCCTCTCTTTCTCGTCTTCTCCCTCTCCTCTCTCTTCCTCTCTTCTCTCTTTTCTTCCTCTTCCCCCTTTCCCCTTTTCTCTCTCCTTTTTTTCTCTTTTTCTCTCTCCTCTCTCCTCTCCTCTCCCCTCTCTTCTCTCTCCTTTTCCCCCCTCTCTCTTATCTCCCTCCCCTCTCCTCTTCTCTTTTTCCTCTCTCTTCTCCCTCTCCCCCCTTTTCTTCTTTCCCCTCTCTTTCCCCTCTTTTCCTTTTCTTTTCTTCCCCCCTCTCTTTTTCCCTCCCTCCTCCTCCTCGTTTCGTGTTCCACCTTCTGTCTCCCCCTCCCCCCCCCCCCCCCCCCCCCCCCCCTCTCTCCCCCCCCCCTTTACTTTTTAAAAATTCCGTTTTTTTTTCCTTTTCCTTTTCCCTTTTTATCATGCCTCTTTCTCTCCTTTTTTCTTTCTTTCTTTTCTATTGTTTCTTTTTTTTTTTTTTTTTTTTTTTTTTCTTTTTTTCCTCCCCCATTTTCTCCCCCTCTCCCTTCACCGCTCCTTTTCCCCTTTCTCGCCCCCTCCCCTCTCCCCCCTCTTCTTTTTTCCCCCCCTCTCTCTTCTTCCCCGCTCCTCTTCTCTTTTCCCTTTTTCTTTCTTCGGGCCTCTCTTTCTCCTTTTTTTTCTTTTTTTTTTCTTTCCCTCCCGTCCTATTTTTTCCCTTCTCTTCTTCTTTTTCTTCTTTCCCTCTCTCTTCCCTTTTTCTCTTCTTTCTCTGTTTTTTCTTTTTTTTCCCCTCTTTCCTCCCCCTCTCTTCTCTCCCTCCTGTCCCCTCCGCCTCTCTTTTTCCCCCTCCTCCTCTTCTCTCTCTCCCCGCTCTCTTTTCTCCCCCTCTCCTCTCTTCTTTCTTCTCTTCTTTCTCTTCTCTCTCTTTTCCCTCCTCCCCTCTCCTCCTCTCTCTCCTCCTCTCCTCTTTCTCTCTCCTCTCTCTTTCCCTCTTTTTTCCTCCTTTTTCTTTTTTCCCCCTCTTTTTTTTTTTCCCTTTTTCTCTTTTCCCTTCCCCCTTTTCTCTCCTCTCTCCTCTTCTCTCTCTCTCTTTTCCCCCTTTCTTTCTCCCCTCCCCCCCCCCCCCTCCCCCCCCCCCCCCCCCTCTAACTCCCCTCCCAAACCCCCTTCTCTTGGGTGTTTTTTCCCCTTTTTTTTTTTTTTTTTTTCCCCCTCCTTTTTTTTTCATCTTTCCTCCCTTTTTTTTTTTTTTTTTCTTCCCCTTCCATCCTCCTCTTTCCTCTTCTTTCTTTCTTTCTTTTTTTATCCTCTCTTTTCCCGTCCTCGTTTTTCCCTTTTTTTTTCTTCTTTTTTCTTTTTCCCCCCCGCTCTCTCCTCTCCTCTCTGTCTCGTCTCTCTTCTCTCCTCCCTCTCCCCTTTCTTTTCTGCCTCCTCTCCCCCTCCTTTTTCTTTCTTCTCTCCTTTTTTTCTGTCTCCTCTTTTCCCCTCTGGCCCCTTCTTTTGCCTCCCC